>NC_092037.1:84607944-84885801 GCF_003086295.3 Arachis hypogaea | reverse complement strand
GAATACCTCTGACTTAGCAACCATGGTCTCTGATCTAATCAAACCACTCAAAGTTTCATGACTGAAACAAGGTCCTCCATTAGAAACTTGGAGGCACAAGTGGGTCAGCTGAGCAAGAAAATTACTGAACTCCCTCCTAGTACTCTCCCAAGCAATACAGAAGAAAATCCAAAAGGAGAGTGCAAGGCCATCAACATGGCCGAATTTGGAGAGGAAGAAGAGGCAGTGAACGCCACTGAGGAAGACCTCAATGCACGTCCACGGGCCTCCAATGAGTTCCCTAATGAGGAACCATGGGAATCTGAGGCTCAAAATGAGACCATAGAGATTCCATTGGACTTACTTCTGCCATTCATGAGCTCTGATGAGTATTCTTCCTCTGAAGAGGATGAGTATGTCACTGAAGAGCAAGTTGCTAAATATCTTGGAGCAATCATGAAGCTAAATGACAAGTTATTTGGAAATGAGACTTGGGAGGATGAACCCCCTTTGCTCACCAAAGAACTGGATGACTTGTCTAGCAGAAATTACCTCAAAAGAGACAAGATCCTGGGAAGTTTTCAATACCTTGTACCATAGGCACCATGACCTTTAAGAAGGCCTTGTGTGACCTAGGGTTAAGTGTAAACCTCATGCCTCTCTCTGTAATGGAGAAGCTAGGGATCTTTGAGGTGCAAGCTGCAAAAATCTCACTAGAGATGGCAGACAACTCAAGAAAACAGGCTTATGAACTTGTAGAGGATGTTCTGTAAAAGTTGAAGACCATTACATCCCTGCTGATTTCATAGTCCTAGAGACTGGGAAGTGCATGGATGAATCCATCATCCTTGGCAGACCCTTCCTAGCCACAGCAAAGGCTGTGATTGATGTTGATAGAGGAGAATTGATCATTCAAGTGAATGAAGAATCCATTGTGTTTGAGGCTCAAGGATATCCCTCTGTCACCACGGAGAGGAAGCATGAAGAGCTTCTCTCAAAACAGAGCCAAACAGAGCCCCCACATTCAAACTTTAAGTTTGGTGTTGGGAGGCCACAACCAACTTCTAAGTTTGGTGTTGAACCCCCACATTCAAACTCTAAGTTTGGTGTTGGGAGGTTCCAACATTGCTCTGAATATCTGTGAGGCTCTATGAGAGCCCTCTGTCAAGCTACTGACATTAAAGAAGCGCTTGTTGGGAGGCAACCCAATGTTATATTTTATCTATTTTCCTTTGTTATTTTATGTTTACTGTAGGTTGATGATCATGAGAAGTCACAAAATCAATGGAAAAAGCAAAAACAGAATGAAAAACAGAAAGAAAAATAGCACACCCTGGAGGAAGAACCTGCTGGCGTTTAAACGCCAGTAAGGCTAGCTGTTGGGCGTTTAACGCCCAGTCTGGCACCATTCTGGGCGTTTAACGCCAGAAAGGGGCACCAGACTGGCGTTAAACGCCAGAAAAGGGCAAGAAGCTGGCGTTAAACGCCAGAAATGGGCACCAGCCCGGCGTTTAACGCCAGAAATGGCTAAAAACGCATTTTTGCATGCCATTTGGTGCAGGGATGACTTTTCCTTGACACCTCAGGATCTGTGGACCCCACAAGATCCCCACCTACCCCCCCACTCTCTCTCTTCTTCACCCATTCACCAATCACCTCAACACCTCTTCCCCAAAAAAAAACCCTTCACCTATCAAATCCCATCTTTCTCTTCACCACTCACATCCATCCTTCATAAAACCCCACCTACCTCACCATTCAAATTCAAACCACTTTCCCACCCAACCCACCCATACATAGCCGAACATCAACCCTCCCCCTCTCCTATATAAACCCATCTTCACTCCTTCCTTTTCACACAACCAAACCACCACTTCTCCCTCTTTTGGCCGTACATAAAGCCATTCCCTTCTTCCTCATTTCTTCTTCTTCTACTCTCTTCTTTCTTCTTTTGCTCGAGGACGAGCAACCCTTTTAAGTTTGGTGTGGTAAAAGCATTGCTTTTTGTTTTTCCATGACCATTTATGGCATCCAAGGCCGGAGAAACCTCTAGAAAGAGGAAAGGGAAGGCAAAAGCCTCCACCTCCGAGTCATGGGAGATGGAAAGATTCATCTCAAGGGTGCATCAAGACCACTTCTATGAAGTTGTGGCCTTGAAGAAGGTGATCCCCGAGGTCCCTTTTTCACTCAAAAAGAGTGAATATCCGGAGATCCGACATGAGATCCGAAGAAGAGGTGGGAAGTTCTTACCAACCCCATTCAACAAGTCGGAATCTTAATGGTTCAAGAGTTCTATGCCAATGCATGGATCACCAAGAACCATGATCAAAGTGTGAACCCGGATCCAAAGAATTATCTTACTATGGTTCGGGGGAAATACTTGGATTTTAGTCCGGAAAATGTAAGGTTGGCATTCAACTTGCCCATGATGCAAGGAGATGAACATCCTTACACTAGAAGGGTCAACTTTGATCCAAGGTTGGACCAAGTCCTCACAGTCATATGTGAAGAGGGCGCCCAATGGAAGAGAGATTCAAGAGGAAGCGGTTCATTGAGAAGGCATGACTCAAACCTGGCTAGAGGATGGTTGGATTATCCAACGCTCAATCATTCCCACTAGCAACCGTCCGAATTATATCTCAAGAACTTTATTTTCAAAATGTTTCAAAATCTTTTACTTGATTTTCGAAAATTACTTCCCCTCTTCTCACATCCTTCTATTTGTGGACTAACACTATTCCTTAATGCAAAATTCGAACTCCATCTTCTTTGATAAGTTCGAATTTTCTACTTCTGCCTTCTATTTTTCTTTTCCTCTGACACCTCAAGGAATCTCTATACTGTGACATAGAGGATTCCACATTTTCTTGTTCTCTTCTCTTTCTTATGATCAGGAGCAAGGACAAAAGCATTCTTGTTGAGGCTGATCCTGAACCAGAAAGGACCTTGAAGAGAAAGCTAAGAGAAGCCAAGGCACAACTCTCTGTAGAGGACCTAACAGAAATCTTCAAAGAAGAAGAACCCATGGCAGCCGAAAACAACAACAATGCCAACAATGCAAGGAAGGTGCTGGGTGACTTTACTGCACCTACTCCCGACTTCTATGGGAGAAGCATCTCTATCCCTGCCATTGGAGCAAACAACTTTGAGCTTAAGCCTCAATTAGTTTCTCTAATGCAACAGAATTGCAAGTTCCATGGACTTCCATTGGAAGATCCTCATCAGTTTTTAGCTGAGTTCTTGCAAATCTGTGACACTGTCAAGACTAATGGGGTTGACCCTGAGGTCTACAGACTTATGCTATTCCCTTTTGCTGTAAGAGACAGAGCTAGAACATGGTTGGACTCACAACCTAAAGAAAGCCTGAACTCTTGGGAAAAGCTAGTCAATGCCTTCTTGGCAATGTTCTTTCCACCTCAAAAATTGAGTAAGCTTAGAGTGGAAGTCCAAACCTTCAGACAGAAGGAAGGAGAATCCCTCTATGAAGCTTGGGAAAGATACAAACAATTAATCAGAAAGTGTCCCTCTGACATGCTTTCTGAATGGAGCATCATAGGTATTTCTATGATGGTCTCTCTGAACTGTCCAAGATGTCTTTGGATAGCTCTGCTGGAGGATCTCTTCATCTGAAGAAGACGCCTACAGAAGCTTGATGAGCGGATAATTTGTACGCTTTTTGGCATTGTTTTTAGTATGTTTTTAGTATGATCTAGTTAGTTTTTAGTATATTTTTATTAGTTTTTAGTTAAAATTCACTTTTCTGGACTTTACTATGAGTTTGTGTGTTTTTCTGTGATTTCAGGTATTTTCTGGCTGAAATTGAGGGACCTGAGCAAAAATCTGATCCAGAGACTAAAAAGGACTGCAGATGGTGTTGGATTCTGACCTCCCTGCACTCGAAGCGGATTTTCTGGAGCTACAGAAGCCCAATTGGCGCGCTCTCAACAGCGTTGGAAAGTAGACATCCTGGGCTTTCCATCAATATATGATAGTCCATACTTTGCCCAAGATTTGATGGCCCAAACCGGCGTACAAAGTCACCCTCAGAAATCCCAGCGTTAAACGCCGGAACTGGCACCAAAATGGGAGTTAAACGCCCAAACTGGCACAAAAGCTGGCGTTTAACTCCAAGAAGAGTCTCTACACGAAAATGCTTCAATGCTCAGCCCAAGCACACACCAAGTGGGCCCGGAAGTGGATTTTTATGTCATTTACTCATCTCTGTAAACCTTAGGCTACTAGTTTTCTATAAGTAGGACCTTTTACTATTGTATTTTAATCTTCTGATCTTTGGAATCTTTTGATCTTCAGATCTTTTGATCACTTTGGGTGGCTGGCCATTCGGCCATGCCTAGACCTTGTTCTTATGTATTTTCAATGGTGGAGTTTCTACACACCATAGATTAAGGTGTGGAGCTCTGCTGTACCTCGAGTATTAATGCAATTACTATTGTTCTTCTATTCAATTCCGCTTGTTCTTGTTCTAAGATATCACTTGTTCTTCAACTTGATGAATGTGATGATCCGTGACACTCATCATTATTCTCACCTATGAACGTGTGCCTAACAACCACCTCCGTTCTACCTTAGATTGGGTGGATATCTCTTGGATTCTTTAACCGGAATCTTCGTGGTATAGGCTAGAACTGATGGAGGCATTCAAGAGAATCCGGAAGGTCTAACCTTGTCTGTGGTATTCTGAGTAGGATTCAATGATTGAATGACTGTGACGTGCTTCAAACTCCTGAAGGCGGGGCGTTAGTGACAGACGCAAAAGAATCACTGGATTCTATTCCGGCCTGATCGAGAACCGACAGATGGATAGCCGTGCCGTGACAGGGTGCGTTGAACATTTCCACTGAGAGGATGGGAGGTAGCCACTGACAACGGTGAAACCCTTGCTTAAGCTTGCCATGGAAAGGAGTAAGAAGGATTGGATGAAGACAGTAGGAAAGCAGAGAGACAGAAGGGAAGGCATCTTCATACGCTTATCTGAAATTCCTACTAATGAATTACATAGGTATCTCTATCTTTATCTTTATGTTATATGCGTTTATCACCATACCCATTTGAGTTTGCCTGACTAAGATTTACAAGGTGACCATAGCTTGCTTCATACCAACAATCTCTGTGGGATCGACCCTTACTCGCGTAAGGTTTATTACTTAGACGACCCAGTACACTTGCTGGTTAGTTGTGCGAAGTTGTGTTTATGCCATGGTGTTGAATACCAAGTTTTTGGATTCATTACCGGGGATTAATTGAGTTGTGAAAATTATTGATCACAATTTCGTGCACCAAGTTTTTGGGCCAGCCAGGGTGCCTGGTTGGGCGTTTAACGCCCAAAAGGGTATAGTTTTGGGCGTTAAACGCCAGAATGTGCACCATTCTGGGCGTTTAACGCCAGGATGGCACAAGAGGGAAGATTCTGTTTTTCAATGCAATTTTTTTCAGGTTTTCAAGGTTTTTCAAAATCAAATCTTTTTCAAATCATATCTTTTCAATCATATGTTTTCAAAATCAATTTCTTTCTATTTCTAAAAATATTTGCTATCAATCAATGATTTGATTCAACATTTTAAGTATGTTGCCTTTTCTGTTGAGAAAGGTTTAATGTTTGAATCATATCTTTTCTTGTTAGCCAAGTCATTAATTTTCAAAATCAAATCTTTTTAAAATGTTTTCCAAATCATATCTTCTCAATCACATCTTTTTAAACTAATCATATCTTCTTGACCACATCTTTTTCAAAATAACTTTCAATCAAATCTTTTTGATTTCTAATTTCAAATTCTTTTTCAAAAATCACTTGATTTCTTTCCCACTTTTGTTTTCGAAAATTATCAATCAAAGTTTTTCAAAAATGTTTTCAAAATCTTTTACTTGATTTTCGAAAATTACTTCCCTTCTTCTCACATCCTTCTATTTATGGACTAACACTATTCCTTAATGCAAAATTCGAACTCTATCTTCTTTGATAAGTTCGAATTTTCTACTTCTGCCTTCTATTTTTCTTTTCCTCTGACACCTTAAGGAATCTCTATACTGTGACATAGAGGATTCCACATTTTCTTGTTCTCTTCTCTTTCTTATGAGCAGGAGCAAGGACAAAAGCATTCTTGTTGAGGCTGATCCTGAACCCGAAAGGACCTTAAAGCGAAAGTTAAGAGAAGCCAAGGCACAACTCTCTGCAGAAGACCTAACCGAATTCTTCAAAGAAGAAGAACACATGGCAGCCGAAAACAACAACAATGCCAACAATGCAAGGAAGGTGCTGGGTGACTTTACTGCACCTACGCCCGACTTCTATGGGAGAAGCATCTCTATCCCTGCCATTGGAGCAAACAACTTTGAGCTTAAGCCTCAATTAGTTTCTCTAATGCAACAGAATTGCAAGTTCCATGGACTTCCATTGGAAGATCCTCATCAGTTTTTAGCTGAGTTCTTGCAAATCTGTGACACTGTCAAGACTAATGGGGTTGACCCTGAGGTCTACAGACTTATGCTATTCCCTTTTGCTGTAAGAGACAGAGCTATAACATGGTTGGACTCTCAACCTAAAGAAAGCCTGAACTCTTGGGAAAAGCTAGTCAATGCCTTCTTGGCAAAGTTCTTTCCACCTCAAAAATTGAGTAAGCTTAGAGTGGAAGTCCAAACCTTCAGACAGAAGGAAGGAGAATCCCTCTATGAAGCTTGGGAAAGATACAAACAATTAATCAGAAAGTGTCCCTCTGACATGCTTTCTGAATGGAGCATCATAGGTATTTTCTATGATGGTCTCTCTGAACTGTCCAAGATGTCTTTGGATAGCTCTGCTGGAGGATCTCTTCATCTGAAGAAGATGCCTACAGAAGCTCAAGAGCTGATTGAAATGGTTGCAAATAACCAATTCATGTACACTTCTGAAAGGAATCCTGTGAACAATGGGACCAATCAGAAGAAAGGAGTTCTTGAGATTGACACTCTGAATGCCATACTGGTTCAGAACAAAATATTGACTCAACAAGTCAATATGATTTCTCAAAGTCTGTCTGGAATGCAAAATGCACCAAGCAGTACTAAAGAAGCTTCATCTGAGGAAGAAGCTTATGATCCTGAGAACCCTTCAATGGAAGAGGTGAATTACATGGGAGAACTCTATGGGAACACCTATAATTCTTCATGGAGAAATCATCCAAATTTCTCATGGAAGGATCAACAGAGACCTCAACAAGGTTTCAACAATAATAATGGTGGAAGAAACAGGTTTAGCAATAGCAAGCCTTTCCCATCATCTTCTCAGCAACAGACAGAGAGTTCTAAGCAGAATACCTCTGACTTAGCAACCATGGTCTCTGATCTAATCAAAACCACTCAAAGTTTCATGACTGAAACAAGGTCCTCCATTAGAAACTTGGAGGCACAAGTGGGACAGCTGAGCAAGAAAATTTCTGAACTCCCTCCTAGTACTCTCCCAAGCAATACAGGAGAAAATCCAAAAGGAGAGTGCAAGGCCATCAACATGGCCGAATTTGGAGAGGAAGGAGAGGCAGTGAACGCCACTGAGGAAGACCTCAATGGACATCCACTGGCCTCCAATGAGTTCCCCAATAAGGAACCATGGGAATTTGAGGCTCAAAATGAGACCATAGAGATTCCATTGGACTTACTTCTGCCATTCATAAGCTCTGATGAGTATTCTTCCTCTGAAGAGGATGAGTATGTCAGTGAAGAGCAAGTTGCTAAATACCTTGGAGCAATCATGAAGCTAAATGACAAGTTATTTGGGAATGAGACTTGGGGAGATGAACCCCCTTTGCTCACAAAGGAACTGGATGACTTGTCTAGGCAGAAACTACCTCAAAAGAGACAGGATCCTGGGAAGTTTTCAGTACCTTGTACCATAGGCACCATGACCTTCAAAAAGGCCTTGTGTGACTTAGGGTCAAGTGTAAACCTCATGTCTCTCTCTGTAATGGAGAAGCTAGGGATATTTGAGGTACAAGCTGCAAAAATCTCACTAGAGATGGCAGACAACTCAAGAAAACAAGCTTATGGACTTGTAGAGGATGTTCTGGTAAAAGTTGAAGACCATTACATCCCTACTGATTTCATAGTCCTAGAGACTGGGAAGTGCATGGATGAATCCATCATCCTTGGCAGACCCTTCCTAGCCACAGCAAAGGCTGTGATTGATGTTGATAGAGGAGAGTTGATCATTCAAGTGAATGAAGAATCCTTTGTGTTTGAGGCTCAAGGATATCCCTCTGTCACCATGGAGAGTAAGCATGAAGAGCTTCTCTCAAAACAGAGCCAAACAGAGCCCCCACAGTCAAACTCTAAGTTTGGTGTTGGGAGGCCACAACCAAACTCTAAGTTTGGTGTTGAACCCCCACATTCAAACTCTAAGTTTGGTGTTGGGAGGTTCCAACATTGCTCTGAGTATCTGTGAGGCTCCATGAGAGTCCTCTGTCAAGCTACTGACATTAAAGAAGCGCTTGTTGGGAGGCAACCCAATGTTATGTTTTGACTATTTTCTTTTGCTATTTTATATTTTTTTTGTAGGTTGATGATCATGAGAAGTCACAAAATCAATGAAAAAAGCAAAAACAGAATGAAAAGCAGAAAGAAAAATAGCACACCCTGGAGGAAGAACCTACTGGCGTTTAAACGCCAGTAAGGCTAGCAGATGGGCGTTTAACGCCCAGTCTGGCACCATTCTGGGCGTTTAACGCCAGAAAGGGGCACCAGACTGGCGTTAAACGCCAGAAAAGGGCAAGAAGCTGGCGTTAAACGCCAGAAATGGGCACCAGCCCGGCGTTTAACGCCAGAAATGGCTAAAAACGCATTTTTGCATGCCATTTGGTGCAGGGATGACTTTTCCTTGACACCTCAGGATCTGTGGACCCCACAAGATCCCCACCTACCCCACCACTCTCTCTCTTCTTCTTCACCCATCCACCAATCACCTCAACCCCTCTTCCCCAAAAACCCTTCACCTATCAAATCCCATCTTTCTCTTCACCACTCACATCCATCCTTCATAAAACCCCACCTACCTCAACCTTCAAATTCAAAACACTTTCCCTCCCAAACCCACCCTCACATAGCCGAACCATCACCACCCCCCACTCCTATATAAACCCATCTTCACTCCTTCATTTTCACAAAACCTAAAAACCACTTCTCCCCTTTTTGGCCGAACACAAAGCCATTCCCTTCTTCCTCATTTCTTCTTCTTCCACTCTCTTCTTTCTTCTTTTGCTCGAGGACGAGCAAACATTTTAAGTTTGGTGTGGTAAAAGCATTGCTTTTTGTTTTTCTATAACCATTTATGGCATCCAAGGCCGGAGAAACCTCTAGAAAGAGGAAAGGGAAGGCAAAAGCTTCCACCTCCGAGTCATGGGAGATGGAAAGATTCATCTCAAGGGTGCATCAAGACCACTTCTATGAAGTTGTGGCCTTGAAGAAGGTGATCCCCGAGGTCCCTTTTTCACTCAAAAAGGGTGAATATCCGGAGATCCGACATGAGATCCGAAGAAGAGGTTGGGAAGTTCTTACCAACCCCATTCAACAAGTCGGAATTTTAATGGTTCAAGAGTTCTATGCCAATGCATGGATCACCAAGAACCACGATCAAAGTGTGAACCCGGATCCAAAGAATTATCTTACTATGGTTCGGGGGAAATACTTGGATTTTAGTCCGGAAAGTGTAAGGTTGGCATTCAATTTGCCCATGATGCAAGGAGATGAACATCCTTACACTAGAAGGGTCAACTTTGATCAAAGGTTGGACCAAGTCCTCACAGTCATATGTGAAGAGGGCGCCCAATGGAAGAGAGATTCAAGAGGGAAGCCGGTTCAATTGAGAAGGCATGACCTCAAACCCGTGGCTAGAGGATGGTTGGAGTTTATCCAACGCTCAATCATTCCCACTAGCAACCGGTCCAAAGTTACTATAGACCGGGCTATCATGATTCATAGCATCATTATTGGAGAAGAAATAAAAGTTAATGAGGTTATATCTCAAGAACTTTATAAGGTGGCGGACAAGTCTTCTACCTTGGCAAGGTTAGCCTTCCCTCATCTCATTTGTCACCTCTGTTATTCGGTTGGAGTTGACATAGAGGGAGACATCCCTATTGATGAGGACAAGCCCATCACTAAGAAGAGGATGGAGCACACAAGAGACCCCACTCATCATGAGATCCCTGAGATACCTCAAGGGATGCACTTTCCTCCACAAAACTATTGGGAGCAACTAAACACCTCCCTAGGGGAATTGAGTTCCAACATGGGACAACTAAGGGTGGAGCATCAAGAACACTCCATCATCCTCCATGAAATTAGAGAAGATCAAAGAATCATGAGAGAGGAGCAACAAAGACAAGGAAGAGACATTGAGGAGCTCAAGCACTCCATAGGATCTTCAAGAGGAAGAAAGAGCCGCCATCACTAAGGTGGACCCGTTCTTTAATTTCCTTGTTCTTCATTTTCCTGTTTTTCGAATTTTAGTGCTTATGTTGTCTATGTTTGTGTCTTGTGATCATTAGTGTCTTAGTGTCTATGCCTTAAAGTTATGAATATCCTATGAATCCATCACCTTTCTTAAATGAAAAATGTTCTTAATTGAAAAAGAAAAGAATTGCATGAATTTTGAATTTTATAACAGTTTAATTATTTTGATGTGGTGGCAATACTTTTGTTCTCTGAATGTATACTTAAACAGTGCATATGTCTTTTGAATTTGTGGTTCATGAATGTTGGCTCTTGAAAGAATGATGAAAAAGGAGACATGTTACTGAGGATCTGAAAAATCATAAAAATGATTCTTAAAGCAAGAAAAAGCAATGAAAAAAAAATTTTCGAAAAAAAAAGAGAGAAAGAAAAAGAAAGAGAAAAAGAAAGAAAAAGAAAGAAATAAAGTTGTGATCCAAGCAAAAAGAGTGTGCTTAAGAACCCTGGACACCTCTAATTGGGGACTTTAGCAAAGCTGAGTCACAATCTGAAAGGGTTCACCCAATTATGTGTCTGTGGCATGTATGTATCCGGTGGTAATACTGGAAGACAGAGTGCTTTGGGCCACGGCCAAGACTCAATAAGTAGCTATGTTCAAGAATCATCATACTTTACTAGGAGAATCAATAACAGTATCTGGATTCTAAGTTCCTAAAGAAGCCAATCATTTTGAATTTCAAAGGATAGAGTGAGATGCCAAAACTATTCAGAGGCAAAAAGCTAAAAGCCCCGCTCATCTAATCAATACTGATCTTCATAGATGTTTTTGGAATTCATTGCATATTCTCTTCTTTTTTATCTTATTTGATTTTCAGTTGATTGAGGACAAGCAACAATTTAAGTTTGGTGTTGTGATGAGCGGATAATTTGTACGCTTTTTGGCATTGTTTTTAGTATGTTTTTAGTATGATCTAGTTAGTTTTTAATATATTTTTATTAGTTTTTAGTTAAAATTCACTTTTCTGGACTTTACTATGAGTTTGTGTGTTTTTCTGTGATTTCAGGTATTTTCTAGCTGAAATTGAGGGACCTGAGCAAAAATCTGATCCAGAGACTAAAAAGGACTGCAGATGCTGTTGGATTCTGACCTCCCTGCACTTGAAGCGGATTTTCTGGAGCTACAGAAGCCCAATTGGCGCGCTCTCAATGGCGTTGTAAAGTAGACATCCTGGGCTTTCCAGCAATATATGATAGTCCATACTTTGCCCAAGATTTGATGGCCCAAACCGGCGTTCAAAATCACCCTCAGAAATCCCAGCGTTAAACGCCGGAACTGGCACCAAAATGGGAGTTAAACGCCCAAACTGGCACAAAAGCTGGCGTTTAACTCCAAGAAGAGTCTCTACACGAAAATGCTTCAATGCTCAGCCCAAGCACACACCAAGTGGGCCTGGAAGTGGATTTTTATGTCATTTACTCATCTCTGTAAACCTTAGGCTACTAGTTTTCTATAAGTAGGACCTTTTACTATTGTATTTTAATCTTCTGATCTTTGGAATCTTTTGATCTTTAGATCTTTTGATCACTTTGGGAGGCTGGCCATTCGGCCATGCCTAGACCTTGTTCTTATGTATTTTCAACGGTGGAGTTTCTACACACCATAGATTAAGGTGTGGAGCTCTGCTGTACCTCGAGTATTAATGCAATTACTATTGTTCTTCTATTCAATTCCGCTTGTTCTTGTTCTAAGATATCACTTGTTCTTCAACTGGATGAATGTGATGATCCGTGACACTCATCATTATTCTCACCTATGAACGTGTGCCTAACAACCACCTCCGTTCTACCTTAGATTGGGTGGATATCTCTTGGATTCTTTAACCGGAATCTTCGTGGTATAGGCTAGAACTGATGGCGGCATTCAAGAGAATCCGGAAGGTCTAACCTTGTCTGTGGTATTCTGAGTAGGATTCAATGATTGAATGACTGTGACGTGCTTCAAACTCCTGAAGGCGGGGCGTTAGTGACAGACGCAAAAGAATCACTGGATTCTATTCCGGCCTGATCAAGAACCGACAGATGGATAGCCGTGCCGTGACAGGGTGCGTTGAACATTTCCACTGAGAGGATGGGAGGTAGCCACTGACAACGGTGAAACCCTTGCTTAAGCTTGCCATGAAAAGGAGTAAGAAGGATTGGATGAAGACAGTAGGAAAGCAGAGAGACAGAAGGGAAGGCATCTTCATACGCTTATCTGAAATTCCTACTAATGAATTACATAGGTATCTCTATCTTTATCTTTATGTTATATGCGTTTATCACCATACCCATTTGAGTTTGCCTGACTAAGATTTACAAGGTGACCATAGCTTGCTTCATACCAACAATCTCTATGGGATCGACCCTTACTCGCGTAAGGTTTATTACTTGGACGACCCAGTACACTTGCTGGTTAGTTGTGCGAAGTTGTGTTTATGCCATGGTGTTGAATACCAAGTTTTTGGATTCATTACCGGGGATTAATTGAGTTGTGAAAAGTATTGATCACAATTTCGTGCACCAAAGCTCAAGAGCTGATTGAAATGGTTGCAAATAACCAATTCATGTACACTTCTGAAAGGAATCCTGTGAACAATGGGACCAATCAGAAGAAAGGAGTTCTTGAGATTGACACTCTGAATGCCATACTGGCTCAGAACAAAATATTGACTCAACAAGTCAATATGATTTCTCAAAGTCTGTCTGGAATGCAAAATGCACCAAGCAGTACTAAAGAAGCTTCATCTGAGGAAGAAGCTTATGATCCTGAGAACCCTTCAATGGAAGAGGTGAATTACATGGGAGAGCCCTATGGGAACACCTATAATTCTTCATGGAGAAATCATCCAAATTTCTCATGGAAGGATCAACAGAGACCTCAACAAGGTTTCAACAATAATAATGGTGGAAGAAACAGGTTTAGCAATAGCAAGCCTTTCCCATCATCTTCTCAGCAACAGACAGAGAGTTCTAAGCAGAATACCTCTGACTTAGCAACCATGGTCTCTGATCTAATCAAACCACTCAAAGTTTCATGACTGAAACAAGGTCCTCCATTAGAAACTTGGAGGCACAAGTGGGTCAGCTGAGTAAGAAAATTACTGAACTCCCTCCTAGTACTCTCCCAAGCAATACAGAAGAAAATCAAAAAGGAGAGTGCAAGGCCATCAACATGGCCGAATTTGGAGAGGAAGAAGAGGCAGTGAACGCCACTGAGGAAGACCTCAATGCACGTCCACGGGCCTCCAATGAGTTCCCCAATGAGGAACCATGGGAATCTGAGGCTCAAAATGAGACCATAGAGATTCCATTGGACTTACTTCTGCCATTCATGAGCTCTGATGAGTATTCTTCCTCTGAAGAGGATGAGTATGTCACTGAAGAGCAAGTTGCTAAATATCTTGGAGCAATCATGAAGCTAAATGACAAGTTATTTGGAAATGAGACTTGGGAGGATGAACCCCCTTTGCTCACCAAAGAACTGGATGACTTGTCTAGGCAGAAATTACCTCAAAAGAGACAAGATCCTGGGAAGTTTTCAATACCTTGTACCATAGGCACCATGACCTTTAAGAAGGCCTTGTGTGACCTAGGGTTAAGTGTAAACCTCATGCCTCTCTCTGTAATGGAGAAGCTAGGGATCTTTGAGGTGCAAGCTGCAAAAATCTCACTAGAGATGGCAGACAACTCAAGAAAACAGGCTTATAAACTTGTAGAGGATGTTCTGGTAAAAGTTGAAGACCATTACATCCCTGCTGATTTCATAGTCCTAGAGACTGGGAAGTGCATGGATGAATCCATCATCCTTGGCAGACCCTTCCTAGCCACAGCAAAGGCTGTGATTGATGTTGATAGAGGAGAATTGATCATTCAAGTGAATGAAGAATCCTTTGTGTTTGAGGCTCAAGGATATCCCTCTGTCACCACGGAGAGGAAGCATGAAGAGCTTCTCTCAAAACAGAGCCAAACAGAGCCCCCACATTCAAACTTTAAGTTTGGTGTTGGGAGGCCACAACCAACTTCTAAGTTTGGTGTTGAACCCCCACATTCAAACTCTAAGTTTGGTGTTGGGAGGTTCCAACATTGCTCTGAATATCTGTGAGGCTCTATGAGAGCCCTCTGTCAAGCTACTGACATTAAAGAAGCGCTTGTTGGGAGGCAACCCAATGTTATATTTTATCTATTTTCCTTTGTTATTTTATGTTTTCTGTAGGTTGATGATCATGAGAAGTCACAAAATCAATGGAAAAAGCAAAAACAGAATGAAAAACAGAAAGAAAAATAGCACACCCTGGAGGAAGAACCTGCTGGCATTTAAACGCCAGTAAGGCTAGCTGTTGGGCGTTTAACGCCTAGTCTGGCACCATTCTGGGCGTTTAACGCCAGAAAGGGGCACCAGACTGGCGTTAAACGCCAGAAAAGGGCAAGAAGCTGGCGTTAAACGCCAGAAATGGGCACCAGCCCGGCGTTTAACGCCAGAAATGGCTAAAAACGCATTTTTGCATGCCATTTGGTGCAGGGATGACTTTTCCTTGACACCTCAGGATCTGTGGACCCCACAAGATCCCCACCTACCCCCCCCCACTCTCTCTCTTCTTCACCCATTCACCAATCACCTCAACACATCTTCCCCAAAAAAAAACCCTTCACCTATCAAATCCCATCTTTCTCTTCACCACTCACATCCATCCTTCATAAAACCCCACCTACCTCACCATTCAAATTCAAACCACTTTCCCACCCAACCCACCCATACATAGCCGAACATCAACCCTCCCCCTCTCCTATATAAACCCATCTTCACTCCTTCCTTTTCACACAACCAAACCACCACTTCTCCCTCTTTTTGGCCGTACATAAAGCCATTCCCTTCTTCCTCATTTCTTCTTCTTCTACTCTCTTCTTTCTTCTTTTGCTCGAGGACGAGCAACCCTTTTAAGTTTGGTGTGGTAAAAGCATTGCTTTTTGTTTTTCCATGACCATTTATGGCATCCAAGGCCGGAGAAACCTCTAGAAAGAGGAAAGGGAAGGCAAAAGCCTCCACCTCCGAGTCATGGGAGATGGAAAGATTCATCTCAAGGGTGCATCAAGACCACTTCTATGAAGTTGTGGCCTTGAAGAAGGTGATCCCCGAGGTCCCATTTTCACTCAAAAAGAGTGAATATCCGGAGATCCGACATGAGATCCGAATAAGAGGTTGGGAAGTTCTTACCAACCCCATTCAACAAGTCGGAATCTTAATGGTTCAAGAGTTCTATGCCAATGCATGGATCACCAAGAACCATGATCAAAGTGTGAACCCGGATCCAAAGAATTATCTTACTATGGTTCGGGGGAAATACTTGGATTTTAGTCCGGAAAATGTAAGGTTGGCATTCAACTTGCCCATGATGCAAGGAGATGAACATCCTTACACTAGAAGGGTCAACTTTGATCAAAGGTTGGACCAAGTCCTCACAGTCATATGTGAAGAGGGCGCCCAATGGAAGAGAGATTCAAGAGGGAAGCCGGTTCAATTGAGAAGGCATGACCTCAAACCCGTGGCTAGAGGATGGTTGGAGTTTATCCAACGCTCAATCATTCCCACTAGCAACCGGTCCGAAGTTACCATAGACCGGGCTATCATGATTCATAGCATCATGATTGGAGAAGAAATAGAAGTTCATGAGGTTATATCTCAAGAACTTTATAAGGTGGCGGACAAGTCTTCTACCTTGGCAAGGTTATCCTTCCCTCATCTCATTTGTCACCTCTGTTATTCGGTTGGAGTTGACATAGAGGGAGACATCCCTATTGATGAGGACAAGCCCATCACTAAGAAGAGGATGGGGCACACAAGAGACCCCACTCATCATGAGATCCCTGAGATACCTCAAGGGATGCACTTTCCTCCACAAAACTATTGGGAGCAACTAAACACCTCCCTAGGAGAATTGAGTTCCAACATGGGACAACTAAGGGTGGAGCATCAAGAACACTCCATCATCCTCCATGAAATTAGAGAAGATCAAAGAATCATGAGAGAGGAGCAACAAAGACAAGGAAGAGACATTGAGGAGCTCAAGCACTCCATAGGATCTTCAAGAGGAAGAACAAGCCGCCATCACTAAGGTGGACCCGTTCTTTAATTTCCTTGTTCTTTATTTTTCTGTTTTTTCGAATTTTAGTGCTTATGTTTATCTATGTTTGTGTCTTGTGATCATTAGTGTCTTAGTGTCTATGCCTTAAAGTTATGAATGTCCTATGAATCCATCACCTCTCTTAAATGAAAACTGTTTTTATTACAAAAGAACAAGAAGTACAGGATTTCGAATTCATCTTTAAAACTAGCTTAATTAGTTTGATGTGGTGACAATACTTTTTGTTTTCTGAATGTATGCTTGAACAGTGCATATGTCTTTTGAATTTGTTGTTCATGAATGTTAAAATTATTGGCTCTTGAAAGAATGATGAAAAAGGAGACATGTTACTGAGGATCTGAAAAATCATAAAAATGATTCTTGAAGCAAGAAAAAGCAGTGAATTCAAAAAAAAAAACGAAAAAAAAGGGAGAAAAAGAAAAAGAAAGAAAAAGAAAGAAATAAAGTTGTGATCCAAGGCAAAAAGAGTGTGCTTAAGAACCCTGGACACCTCTAATTGGGGACTCTAGCAAAGCTGAGTCACAATCTGAAAAGGTTCACCCAGTTATGTGTCTGTGGCATGTATGTATCCGGTGGTAATACTAGAAGACAGAGTGCTTTGGGCCACGGCCAAGACTCATAAAGTAGCTGTGTTCAAGAATCATCATACTTAACTAGGAGAATCAATAACATTATCCGAACTCTGAGTTCCTAGAGAAGCCAATCATTCTGAATTTCAAAGGATAAAGTGAGATGCCAAAACTGTTCAGAGGCAAAAAGCTACTAGTCCCGCTCATCTAATTGGAGCTAAGTTTCATTGATAATTTGGAGTCTATAGTATATTCTCTTCTTTTTATCTTGTTTGATTTTCAGTTGCTTGAGGACAAGCAACAATTTAAGTTTGGTGTTGTGATGAGCGGATAATTTGTATGCTTTTTGGCATTGTTTTTAGTATGTTTTTAGTATGATCTAGTTAGTTTTTAGTATATTTTTATTAGTTTTTAGTTAAAATTCACTTTTCTGGACTTTACTATGAGTTTGTGTGTTTTTCTGTGATTTCAGGTATTTTCTGGCTGAAATTGAGGGACCTGAGCAAAAATCTGATTCAGAGACCGAAAAGGACTGCAGATGCTGTTGGATTCTGACCTCCCTGCACTCAAAGTGGATTTTCTGGAGCTACACAAGCCCAATTGGCGCTCTCAACGGCGTTGGAAAGTAGACATTCTGGGCTTTCCAGCAATATATGATAGTCCATACTTTGCCCAAGATTTGATGGCCCAAACCGGCGTTCAAAGTCACCCTCAGAATTCCCAGCGTTAAACGCCGGAACTGGCACAAGAATGGGAGTTAAACGCCCAAACTGGCACCAAAGTTGGCGTTTAACTCCAAGAGGAGTCTCTACACGAAAATGCTTCATTGCTCAGCCCAAGCACACACCAAGTGGGCCCGGAAGTGGATTTTTATGTCATTTACTCATCTCTGTAAACCTTAGGCTACTAGTTCTCTATAAGTAGGACCTTTTACTATTGTGTTGATATATCTGGGTAGTTATCCTTGTTCTGATGCTATCTTAGATCATTGGGAGGCTGGCCATTCGGCCATGCCTAGACCTTGTTCTTATGTATTTTCAACGGTGGAGTTTCTACACACCATAGATTAAGGTGTGGAGCTCTGCTGTACCTCGAGTATTAATGCAATTACTATTGTTCTTCTATTCAATTCCGCTTGCTCTTGTTCTAAGATATCACTTGTTCTTCAACTTGATGAATGTGATGATCCGTGACACTCATCATCATTCTCACCTATGAACGTGTGACTGACAACCACATCCGTTCTATCTTCGATTGGGTGAATATCTCTTGGATTCCTGATACACGATGCATGGTTGATCGCCTGACAACCGCGTGCTCGCCTGACAACCGAGCCAGCCATTCCGTGAGATCAGAGTCTTCGTGGTATAGGCTAGAACTGATGGCGGCATTCAAGAGAATCCGGAAGGTCTAACCTTGTCTGTGGTATTCTGAGTAGGATTCAATGACTGAATGACTGTGACGTGCTTCAAACTCCTGAGGGCGGGGCGTTAGTGACAGACGCAAAAGAATCACTGGATTCTATTCCGGCCTGATCGAGAACCGACAGATGGATAGCTGTGCCATGACAGGGTGCGTTGAACATTTCCACTGAGAGGATGGGAGGTAGCCACTGACAACGGTGAAACCCTTGCTTAAGCTTGCCATGGAAAGGAGTAGGAAGGATTGGATGAAGACAGTAGGAAAGCAGAGAGACGAAAGGGACAAGCATCTTCATATGCTCATCTGAAATTCCTACCAATGAATTACATAAGTATCTCTATCTTTATCTTTATGTTTTATTCGTATCTCACCATACCCATTTGAGTTTGCCTGACTAAGATTTACAAGGTGACCATAGCTGGCTTCATACCAACAATCTCTGTGGGATCGACCCTTACTCGCGTAAGGTTTATTACTTGGACGACCCAGTACACTTGCTGGTTAGTTGTGCGAAGTTGTAGTGATCACAATTTCGCATACCAGAGGCAACCCAGCCATTACTGTAGTTTATCTGTTATTTAAATAATAATTATAGGAGTTTAATAAGTTATCATCAGAACTAATTCTTATTTACAGGAGTTCACAAAGTTACAGAAGGATTCAGAGCAGAGAAAAGAAGCTCACTGGCATGAAAATGCCAGTAAGAGGCACTTTCTGGCATTTAACGCCAGTCAAGGTACCTGGCTGGGCGTTTAACACCAGCCAGAGTACCTGGCTAGACGTTAAATGCCCAAAACAAGTAACTTCTGGGCGTTAAATGCCAGAATAGGTGCCATTCTGGGCGTTTAATTCTAGAACTACAACATCCTGGGCGTTTATCAAAATGCCCAGTGATAAAGACTTTCTGGCATTTAACACCAGTCAAGGTACCTGGCTGGGCGTTAAACGCCCAAAACAAGCAGTAAATGGGCGTTAAACGCCCAAAACAAGCAGCGTTTGGGCGTTTAACGCCAGGAATGTGGAGGGGAGGTAATTTTGTTTTCAACCCAAATTTTTTTTTAATTTTTATGTTTTCATCCATGATTTCTTGCATAAACATATTTCAAATCCTCATATTTTCAATTTCAAATTTCAAAAAAAAATAACTCTTAATCCTAAAAATCTTTTCTTCTTTTCAAATCCTTTTCAAAATGCATACATTTTTTTTTAATTTCTCTTCAAATCTTTTTCAAAATTCATATATCTTTTTAATATCTTTTCAAATTTAGATTTATCTTTTTCAAAACTCTCTCTTATCTTATTTTAAAATTACATCTTTTGCATATCATAATTATCTTTTACAAATCATATCTTCTATCATATCTTTTTCAAAAATTTTCGAACCCACCCCTCCCTTTTAAATCTACATTCGGCCACCCCCTCTCATCCACAATTCGAATTTGGCTCTCCTCCTTCTCCTCTCCTTTCCTTTCTTTTGCTTGAGGACAAGCAAACCTCTATGTTTGGTGTGTTTTGCGTGATCACTGAGCTAAGACTCACTAAGATCATGGCTCCTAAGGGAAAACAAACCACTTTAAGAGGCAAGAAAGAGAATAATCCAAGACCACTTTAGAATCAAGATAGGTTCTTAACCAAGGAACATTCAGACCATTACCATAAAATAATGGGTCTAAGGTCAGTGATCCCAGAAGTAAAATTCGATATGAAAGAAGACGAATATCCGGAGATCCAAGAGCAAATTCAAAACAGAGGCTGGGAAATTCTAGCCAATCCTGAGATAAAAGTGGGTAGAAACATGGTTTAGGAATTCTACTCAAATCTGTGGCAAACAGAGAGGCAGAGAATGACTGGAATCGCTTTCTATACCTTTCGAACCATGGTCAGAGGGAAGATGATTTACTTCCACCTTGACAAAATAAGAGAGGTCTTCAAGCTACCTCAACTACAAGATGATCCAGAATCCTTTAATAGGAGAATGGTATGTGATGATAAGCGCTTGGACCAAATTCTAGAGGACATATGCATCCCTGGAACCAAGTGGACAACCAGGAGAAAAGGTGTTCCAAATCAACTCAAGAGAGGAGATCTCAAACTAATTGCTAGGGGCTGGCTGGATTTCATTGGGCGTTCCATACTGCCTACCAGCAACCGCTCCGAAGTCACTATCAAGAGAGCAGTGATGATCCATTGCATTATGCAAGAAAACGAAGTAGAAGTTCATCAACTGATTTCTTGTGAGCTCTACACAATTGCAAATAAGAACTCCAAGGATGCCAAGTTGGCTTACCCAAACTTGATTTTTCTGCTATGTAAAGAGGCTGGGGTGAAGATGGGAGTAGATGAGTTCATCCCAGTCGAACATCCAATCACCAAGAAGTCAATGGAGGGACAACAAGTACAAGAAAACTCCATCAAAAGGAGGGCGCAGGAATTCCTCCCAGAAATCCCTCAAATTGACTACTGGACCCGCCTAGAAGTATCTGTCACCAAGTTGCAAGAAACTCTGGATCAACTCAAGGAAGAACAGTTGAATCAAAGTTTTATGATCTGCAAACTGCTTAAGGAACAGGAGAAGCAAGGGCATGAACTACAGGAGCTGAAGCGCCAGAAGCTTTCTCTTGAAGGTTCAGACAACCCACAAATTGAAGGAGCGTCCATCTACCAAAATAAAGGTTGTTGAGTCCTAATCTTAATTCTGTGATAATTTCTACTATTAGAAATCTATCTTAGGAGTCATATGAGTAGTAGTAATTAGTTTTTTATTTTTATTTTTATCATCTCCAAGTAAGCTATAATTTATTTTTCTCATCATCATTAAATATGAATAAAATAGCATATATTTTTAGAATAAGGAGGCAATTTTTTGAGTTCTTAATAAGAAAAATTCAAATTATTTATATGTGGTGGCAACACTTTCTATCTTCTGAATGAATGCTTAAACAGTGCATATTTTTGATCTTGTTGTTTATGAATGCTAAAACTGTTGGCTCTTGAAAGAATGATGAAAAAGAGAAATGTTATTGATAATCTGAAAAATCATAAAATTGATTCTTGAAACAAGAAAAAACAGTGAAAAAAAAAAGATAAAAAGAAAAAGAAAAAGCCAATAGCCCTTAAAACCAAAAGGCAAGGGTAAAAAGGATCCAAGGCTTTGAGCATCAATGGATAGGAGGGCCTAAAAGAATAAATCCTGGCCTAAGCGGCTGAACCCAACTGTCCCAAACCATGTGCTTGTGGCATGCAGGTCCAAGTGAAAAGCTTGAGACTGAGTGGTTAAAGTCGTGATCCAAAAGAGTGTGCTTAAGAACTCTGGACACATATAATTGGGGAATTTAGCAAAGTTGAGTCTCAATCTGAAAAGGTTCATCGAGTTATGTGTCTGTGGCATTTTTGTATCCGGTGGTAATACTGGAAGACAAAGTGCTAAGGGCCACGGCCAAGACTCATAAAGTAGCTGTGTTCAAGAATCAACATACTAAACTAGGAAAATCAACAACACTATCTGAATTCTGAGTTCCTATGGATGCCAATCATTCTAAACTTCAAGGGATGAAGTGAGATGTTAAAACCGTTCAGAAGAAAAAAGCTACTAGCCCCATTCATCTAATTAGAATTGAGCTTCATGTAAAACTCTGAGATTTCCTCTTGATCCTCGTATTATCCTATTTTATTTATCTAGTTACTTGGGGACAAGCAATAGTTTAAATTTGGTGTTGTGATGAGCGGATATTTTATACGTTTTTTAGGGGTGTTTTAATATAGTTTTTAGTAGGATCGAGCTACTTTTTAGTATATTTTTATTAGTTTTTATGAAAAAATCACATTTCTGGACTTTACTATGAGTTTGTGGGTTTTTCTGTGATTTTAGGTATTTTCTAGCTGAAATTGAGGGACCTGAGCAAAAATCTTATTCAGAGGCTGATAGAGGACTGCTGATGCTGTCGGATTCTGACCTCCCTGCACTCGAAGTGGAATTTTTGGAGCTACAGAAATTCAAATGGCGCGCTCTCAACTGCGTTGGATAGTAGACATCTAGGGCTTTCCAGAAATATATAATAATCCATACTTTGCCCAAGTTTAGATGATGTAAACTGGCGTTTAACGCCAGCTTTCTGCCATATTCTGGCGTCAAACGCCAGAAACAAGTTACAAACCAGAGTTAAACGCCAAAAATAGGTTACAAACTGGCGTTTGACTCCAAGAATAGCCTATGCACGTGAAAGCTTCAATGCTCAGCCCCAGCACACACCAAGTGGGTCCCAGGAGTGGATATCTGCACTACCTATCTTAGTTTACTCATTTTCTGTAAACCTAGATTACTAGTTGAGTATAAAAACTACTTTTAGAGATTTATTTTGTACCTCATGACATTTTTTTACATCCAAACTTGTACCTTTGACGGCATGAGTCTCTAAACCCCATGGTTGGGTGAGGCGCTCTGCAGCGTCTCGATGAATTAATGCAAGTATTTCTGTTTTCTCTTCAATCTCGCCCGTTTCTATTCTAAGATATTCATTCACACTTCAACATGATGAATGTGATGATCCATGACAATCATCACCATTCTCAACCTATGAACGCGTGCCTGACAACTACTTCCGTTCTACCTTAGATTGAATGTTTATCTCTTGGGTTTCTGGCTCACGAGTTTGATTGCCTCTCCTAACAACAGAGCGTTCAATCTATGAGTCCAGAGGTCTTCGTGGTATAAGCTAGAACCAATGGGCAGCATTTCTGAGATCCGGAAAGTCTAAACCTTGTCTGTGGTATTCCGAGTAGGATCTGGGAGGGGATGTCTGTAACGAGCTTCAAACTCACGAACGTTGGGCGTAGTGACAGACGCAAAAGGATCACTGGATCCTATTCGAACATTAGTGAGAACCAACAGATGATTAGCCATGTACATGGACCCTTTTCACTGAGAGGACGGCTGGTAGCCATTGACAACGGTGATCCACCAACATACAGCTTGCCATGGAAGGAGACCTGCGTGCGTGAAGAAGATAGTAGGAAAGCAGATATTCAAAGGACAGAGCATCTCCAAAACTCCAACGCATTCTCCATTACTGCATAATAATTATTCCTTTCATGCTCTTTCACTTTTCACAATTAAAACTAAGAACCCTATTAATATCCTGACTAAGAATAATAAGATAACCATAGCTTGCTTCAAGCCGACAATCTCCGTGGGATCGACCCTTACTCACGTAAGGTATTACTTGGAAGACCCAGTGCACTTGCTGGTTAGTTGTGCGGAATTACAAAGTGTGATTGTAATTTTCGTGCACCAGAGGTCATTTTTACACAATGTCCACGGCCAAGGGGGGCTTCAGTTGTGGCTGGTGGCAAATCGGAGATCGGCACCGTTTCCTCGGCACTGATTTTAGAGGGGATGACGATGTCCTCATCTGGGTCGTCTCGGAGCTCATGTCCCCACTGTCTTGGATGTCAGGAGCAGTGGGTGAATGTTCTAGAGTCTCATTTTGATTCGGAAGATTGGGTTCAGCTGTGGGGGAAGTGGAAATTGACCTAATTGGAGTGTCCTCTTCAAAAACATGCTCCAGCATTGGGGGCCCAATTTGGTCAACTCGTGAGTTTGCTTTTTGGGCTTCATGAAAGGAAAACACACCTTCAATGAAATGGACATCACGAGAGACAAGAAAAACTTTCTTTTCCAAATCAAACAGCTTCCATCCTTTTTGCCCAAATAGATACCCGACAAACACACATTTCCTACTTCGACTGTCAAATTTGTCATTTTTCCTACTTTGGTTACGAGCATAACACAAAGAACTAAAAACTCGCCAGTGTTCATAATTGGGAACTCTTCCATGAATAATTTCATATGGGGATTTTCCTTTCAACACTAAGGACGGTGTGAGATTGATTAGGTGCCCGACAGTTAAAACGCATTCTCCCTAAAACTCAATAGGGAGATTACCTTGGAATCGCAAGGACCGGGCAACATTTAGAATATGCCTATGCTTGCGCTTTACTCTTCCATTTTGTTGTAGAGTTCCGACACACGAAGTTTGATGAGCCACTCCATGTTGCATAAAGTACTGCTTTAAACACATGAACTCTGTTCCATTATCGGATCGCACCATTTTGACGCATTTATTGTACTGTTTTTCAACCAAAACAAAGAAATTTTTCAACGTAACAGACATTTCCGTCTTTTCTTTTAACAAATATATCCAAATAGCCCGTGAGCAATCATCCACAATGGTTAAGAAATATGAGGCTCCACATGACGCCGGAGTTTTATAAGGCCCCACAAGTCACAATGAATCAAATAAGAAATACTCGAAGCATGACTATCACTTAATGGAAACTTATCTCTTGTTTGTTTGGATTTTTCACAAATTTCACAAATTTTATTCACCTATTCGCTAGTACATTTGTCACTCACATTGGGGATCATTTGCACAATTTTAAATGATGAATGTCCCAACTCTTATGCCACAGAGTCAATTTATTTTCAGCTTTGACATGACTTGCTTGAGCCTTGTGCACACCACGATACCAATAGAGCCCCATCCTTTCGTTCACCTGCTCCAATCATCTTCCTCGAAGTGCGGTCCTGCATAATACACAGCTTGTTAGTGAATTGTACAACACAGTTTTCTTCATCAGTCAATTGTGAAACAGAAAGCAAATTGCATTTTAATTTTGGTACATAAAGGACATTTTTCAACTGAAGTCCTCCGTCAAGAACCACAGTTCCTTGTTTGCAAGCAAGCACCTGCTCACCGTCAGGCAGCCCCACTGGGCATCCTGGAATGGTCATTTTTTCACACAAATTTTTCAAGGTACCTGTCATGTGGTTAGAAGCACCACCATCGATGATCCACAAATCCCAAATTTTCTTATCAGTCATTTTCTCATATTCAGCTGATTTTTGTTTGCTGATCATATAAACCAATACCTTCCATTGCTCACTAGTTAAACCTGTCATGTCAAGATTCTTTTCTTCTAGGTTATTCACACGACTTCCACTTCCTCCAGTACACGCCACATTAGCACGTGTTTGAGCCCCTCGGTTGCACATCCTTTGTCTTCCTAATCCTCTCTGCCAATGCCTCTTCCTTCGTGCCTTGGCCGGTCACCCCACCATTCTGGGTAACCCACTATTTGAAAACACTCTTTCACATCATGCCCATTTTTGCCGCACTTGGAACAAGTCACGGCCTTTTCTCCATGTTCACCTCCCCTTCTAGCCTTGTTGCCGACATGCGCCACAAGTCCCACAATCAGTCCCCTTTCATCCGCCGACTTGGTGATTGTCTTCACACTTTCCTCTTGAATTAACATCATGTACACACGATTAAGCGAAGGTAAGGGATCGGTTGCAAGGATACTCGACCTCATAGTGGCATAGCTGACATCATTAAGGCCCATGAGAAGTTGGTGAACCTTTTCTTCTTCCCTTCGCTTCTCAAGTTGAGAGCCAATTGAACACTTGCACCCACCACAGGTGCATTTAGGAATCTGGTCACAGTTTGCAAGTTCATCCCAAAGTATTTTCAACTTTCCATAGTACGCAGCCATGGACGCACCTTCTTGCTTACACCTTGTCAAATCTGGTTTCAACTGCTGTATTCGAGGTCCATTCGTAACAGAGAAGCGTTCTTTGATGTCCTCCCACAGCGTCTTCGCATTCTTTGCATACGTCACAGTGGTCCGCAAGCTTGGCTCGATTGTATTCAAAATCCACAAAATAATCATGGATTGGACCGTCCACCAATCTTCAAGTTCAGGTGCATCCTTTCCTGGTTATGTGTGAGTCCCGTCAATGAATCCCCACTTTCTCAGAGCTCGAAGAGAAATCTTCACAGCCCTCGCCATTCGTCATAATTTTTCCCACGCAATTGCACCTGCGTGATTATGTTTCCTGGGTTATCACTCGCGTTGAGGTCGTTCAGCGAGTGTGTCTTCTTCTCGTCTCCTCCTGAAGAGTGTGGTTTGTCTCCGATGATATTCTCTGACTCTGCCGCCATGGTTTCTCAAGTCGTCCTCTATTTTATGTGTTTCTCAAGTTAGGCTCTGATGCCATAATAAATAATGGTAATTGCCCTGTGTTCTTTGATACAAACTTTCATATATATATATATATATATATATATATATATACTAATCAACAAATCACAGCAAATCTTTTCCGAATATAACAGCTTGATTTGTTATCCTAATTTATCCTACAAAAAATATATATGACATATTGCTATATACATAAATAACCAAACCTTCTAATTGATATTTCTATATATAACTTATGTTGACCGTTGTTAAAATCATTGATTTGCTCCGGCTTTGGTGTGCTGTTGTGCTGTTTTTGATTTTTGCTGAATGATTATTCGATTTCTGGGTTCTGTCTCTGCTGTGCTGTTGCTACTTTGTGTTTTTGTTAAATATGTAGATGATTATCTAATTATCGATGACAATTAGCTAAGTTCTGATGTGCTGTTATGTGTTTTGTGTTTTAGGCTTTTAGCTATTGGGAGAGTAATACTAATATGCTGCTGTTGTAAACATAATTAAAAGATAAAAAATTTGTTTAGATGAGATATCTAAACATAAAATCATTTTTAACTTTTTAAAAATCTTAAAAGAATAACTCACTCTTTTTTTTAATTTCACTTAAACAAACCCTTAATTTGATTGAAATTCTTAAATTGCCGTTTACCTTTCTACTGACCCTAACCCTAATTTTTCTGTGTCGCGCACACCTCACTTTACTCGAGATAAGCCTCAAAGTAGTCCCTTAAGTTGCACTCGAGCTTCAAAGTAATCTCTGAAGTTAATAATTCCTCAAATTTGTCCCTGAAATTGCACTCCGGGACTCATAGTAGTCCTTGAAATAATTTCCGTCCATCCTTGCTACCGAAAATCTGAGCTGGACTGAAACGACGTCATTTTGTATTTATTTAAAAAAAATAAAACCTGATCCCCAATACGATGTCGTTTTATATTTATAAAAAAAACTAATCCTTATCTTCACCAATTCTCTTCTTCACTGATGTTCTTCTTCTTCTTCAATTTCATAGAAACAACAACAACATTTTCAGAACCAACAAAAATCACAGAATTGAAAAAAACTAACAATTACAAAAAGTCACAAAAAAGAACAATTAAAAAAGATCAATTAACCTAAATAACCAGCATCAATCAACCTAAATAGCAACAATCACAAAAAACAGTAACAATTACAAAATTAAGAACACAAAAAATCAACCATGGCAGCTACATTAAAACACAATCATCAGCAGCAATAATCATCCAAAATATTAAACAATAATAATTCAATAACTAAAAAATTAAAAAAAACTCACCTTTTCCGCAGAGAAGAGAAGAAGGATGCAGAGGGAGACAGAGAGGAGAACAGAGAGCAGACGGCGACAAATAGGGAGGGGCTATCAGCCGGGACAATAGAGAGCGCCTGGAGTTGGCCGTGAGAGACATTCTATTTATGGCCTGGAGCGCCTGCCTCATTGTGGAGCTGTTGGTGGGCTTTGGAGTTGCCGGCGAGTGCGGCGGACTTGAGAGCGAGGACAGCGACGACGAAGGGTTGGAGGCAGTTGACGGAGTGCTTGAAAACAGTGAAAAAGTGTGAAATCTGAACAGCGAAGTCAGAGAGTACCTCGATCTCGTGATGGTGCGAAGAAGCAGATTGGGAACGTGAAAGACTAGGTTGGGGAGGGACGATTGGTGCGGTACCAAAATAGAGGCCGGGAACAGAGAGAATTGAGAAAAGCTTGCTTGTGAGGGAGAGAAGGGAAAGGGAAACGACAGATTGGAGAAGGGGAAAGAGAAGGGTTGGGGAAGGAAAATGAAAGGTTCGGGAAAGGGGTGAGGTTTAGTGTGTTTTATTTATTTATTTATTTTTTTAAATAAACGTAAAATTACGTGGTTTCTAACGTTCCTTTCTTTTCTTTTTTTTACTTCTCAAGATTTCCACGAATGAAAAATTTTTCAAAGACTAACTACTATGAATCTCAAAGTGTAATTTCAGCAGTGAATTTAAAGAATTATTAATTTCAGAGATTACTTTAAAGGCTTGTGTGCAAACTTCAAAGACTATTTTAAGACTTATCTCAATTAGTCTCAAACACACGAAGAAAGAAAAGAAAGAAGACGGGAAACAAAGAAAAGATACTGAGGGAAGGAAGAAGAGGGAGGAGAGAAGGGGAAGTGGTTGCCGACAAAGGGTCTCCACCATTGCTGGACCGCCGACTAGTCTGGGAGGAGAGAGAGAAAATCGCAGAGAGAGAAACAGAGCAACGAAGGAAGGAGAAGAATCGAAGGAGAAATAGGGGACGGGGAGGGCGACGACCGACGACCCCATTACCGTCGTCGCTGAATCGCTGGCCATCTGCAGCCTGAAGGTAGGCCGTTTTCGTTACCTCCGTTTGACTGCTTAGGTTTATTCAGGCTTTGTTTGATTCTTTGATACTTTACCTGCAGTTCTATTTTTCTTTCCTTGATAACAATACTGTGATTTTAGATTTAGGTGGTTTATTTTCTTTAAATTTATTTGGATATTTGAGACTGAGATTTGGCTACTTAGGGTTAGTTTGATGGGTTTTTTTTTACACTGATTTGGCTGTAATTTTACTAGTATTTTTGACATCATTTGACACTTTTGGCTATTTAGGCAGTTAGGTTTAGTTTGATTGTTAATTATTTGAAGTTTTTGTTTCGTAATATGTAACAATGTGAGTACCCTTATTCTGCCATTGATGAGCTCCTGGTTTTTTTATTCCTATTTTGTTTTATTTTTTATTTTTTAAAACAGGGCGGGGTTTATACTTTATACGCAACTAACACTGCTGAATCAAATTCATTTGACCTTTCAATCTTAATACTCTTTGCTCTGAACTCTTACTTTGATAAGTGTTTTTGGTTCTGTTTCTTTAACTGGGTATGTTTTCTTTGAGATCATAGTTGACCGTGTTTGCATTCTTTTTATGCTTGCCTATGACATTTTAAATTTTTGCTCTTGCAATGGCTTCATGAAATAATTATTGCTTACCTAAGGAACTCGGTCCATTATGTTTATCATATGTGCAATTCAAATGAGTGGCTTTTAAATTAAGAAAAATAAATAATTGCTAATGATATTCATTTGCTAAGAGCTGATCACAAACATAGTTTTTTGAAGAGATTTTAGAATATCTTTTGTATGGCACTAGTTTTTCAAATGGTCAAGCAATGATGTTCTGGTCTTGATGGCATATAAAAGACTGCAATTTTTACCTTAGCTAGCAATGGTGTTCTGTCTTTCAGATGAGACTTCAACACCACTAAAATTTGTTAGACTAAGTGTGGAGCTAGAAAGAGAACATCAATGGTGTTAGACTAAAGTGATTGGAATTAGAGAATTTGAGTATATTTGTTATGAGAATTTTGGTAGATCGTTTATGTTTTCTTGTGGTTGTTTGATGATTGATAGTTGTGCAAATTTAATGAAATTGAACACTAAGTTGTGGTTGAACTGTGATTAATTAGCTCGACTTTATGTTGTCAATACTTGATATGTATTCTTGAGTGGTTCTAAAGTTTCAGAATAGATTTTTAAATGGATTAGTTAATTTTAACTTCTAGGGTTCAAAACTTCTAATTAAACATAAAAGATGTTTAAGAGTTAAGGTGGTGAATTAAGAAAGACTAAACATCATATAGTTGGTTTCTTATGGAAGCTGAACTTTATATTGACTAAACACTTTTGTTGTGGAAATTCTATTAAGGAAGCTAAACTTTATATATGTTGTTTCTAATTATTTTTGTTTTCATTCTTCACATTTGTAGGGGTGCAAAATTGTTGACATATGCTAGACCTTATATTGACTATATCATGCTAGAAGAGTCATGGATTTATAACCTTATGACACTAGTTTATGTTAGGAAAAAACTTATATTTAGTTGAATCTGTAGAACTGTAATTCTATTTTGTTGTAAAATCCCAATTACATGTAAGAGATTTTTTAATTATTTATATTATTATATAAATATTGACTTAGCTTGTTAAGGAAATAATTTGATATATTAATTATTTAAAAAAGTGTTGTTGCAAAATGAATTTTCTGTTTTTGTAACAAAAAGAATAAAAAAGTTACAAAAACAAGTAATATTTTGTAATAGAATATTATGACACGAAAGTTTAAATTGTTACAAAAAAGTTCTACATGTCAAAAATTGTTACCAATTTTGTAACAAATTTTAACTTTTGTATAAAAAAATTGTTACAAAATATTACTTTGTTTTGCAAAATTTCGGTTTTTGTTGCAAAAATTTTTTGAAATGGGATTTACCGCAACAATTCTGTAACAATTTTACTTTTGTTCAAAATTATTTAGTAACGAAATTAACAATTATTGTAACAACTTTTTTTGATACAAATATTGCCTTTTCTTATAGTGTGATGATGGATGGAAATCAAATCAATGAGGGATATGGTTTCCGCTGGGAGTCACAGCCAATTCTTAATTCGCAGCATGTGCGCGGTAGTTGTGAAGGGTCACTGGTGCACTCTCTTGAAGTTGAAGAATGGCACTTCTTGTTCAGCTCTCACTCCTACGCCCGTTCATAACGTCCTCCTGCAGCTCTCACTCCATGGTTATGGGCCCACACATTCCTTCCCTTTCTTCAAGTGGGTCCAGTCAATCCCAAACTATACCCACTCCTTGCACTGCTCGTGGGCCATGGTTCACATTCTTGCCAAGCACAAGCACTTCAGAGATGCACAACACTTGCTCGAGAAAATTTCCCAGAGGGATTTCCTCTCCTCGCCTTCGGTTTTGATGTCTCTCATCAGGTCCCATGAGGACACGGAGGTAAATTCACAAGTGCTGAGCTGGCTTGTGATAATTTATGCAAGGTCGAAACCAGCCCTGCAGGATGCTGTTCAGGTTTTTGAGTATATGAGGGTTTCTGGGCTTAAGCCACACTTGCATGCCTGCACTGTGCTGTTGAATTCTTTGGTTAAAGATGGGGTTGTTAACTTGGTGTGGAAGGTTCACAAGGGAATGGTTCAAGTAGGGCTTTTCAGTAATGTTTATATCTACAATTGCTTGATTCATGCTTGTTCAAGGTCACGTGACATAGAGCGTGCAGAGAAGTTGTTGAACGAGATGGAGGAAAAGGGTGTAGTTCCTGATATCTTCACTTACAATACTTTGATTTCATTGTATTGCAAGAAGGGTATGCACTATGAGGCTTTAACAGTACTTGATAGAATGGAAAGAGAAGGGATAGGTCTTGACATTGTTAGTTACAATTCTCTTATCCATGGTTTTTGTAAAGAAGGTAGGATGAGGGAAGCTATGAGGATGTTTAGTGAGATGAAGAACAATGTGACTCCGAATCAAGTGACTTATACTACATTGATTGATGGGTATTCTAAGGTGAATGAGCTCGGGCAAGCTTTGAAGTTGCACAAGTTGATGCAGGCTGAGGGGTTGGACCCTGGAGTTGTCACTTATAACTCGATTCTGCGCAAGCTATGTCAGGATGGCAGGATAAGGGACGCAAACAAATTGTTGACTGAGATGAGCGAAAGGAAACTCCAAGCTGATAATATCACATGTAACACGTTGATTAATGCTTACTGCAAGATAGGAGATTTGAAATCTGCTCTGAAGTTCAAGAATAAGATGTTGGAAGCTGGGCTGAAGCCTGATCCATTTACATACAAGGCACTGATACACGGGTTCTGCAGGGTAAATGAACTGGAAAGTGCAAAGGAGCATCTTTTTGGCATGCTTGATGCTGGAATTTCACCAAATTACTCTACGTACTCATGGATTGTGGATGGACTTTGCAAGAAGAACAACATGGATGCAGTTCTAGCACTGCCAGATGAGTTTTTAAGCAGAGGCCTTTGCCTTGATGTTTCAGTATATAGGGCACTGATTAGAAGGTTATGCAAACTAGAAAAGATTGCATGTGCTGAGAAGTTATTGAATCATATGGAAGGAAAAGGTATATCAGCTGATAGCGTTATTTACACTAGTATCGCCTATGCTTACTGGAAAGCAGGGAATACAAATGCTGCATCAAATGTGTTAGTTGAGATGGCTAGGAAGAGGTTGATGATAACAATCAAACTCTATAGATGTATTAGGGGTGCTGATGATAATAGTGAAAGCAAAGTGTTACAGATATTCTGGGATCATGTAGTGGATTTAGGTCTGATGTCAAGAAATACAATGAATAAGATACAACAGATGGCAATATGATAATAAATTCGTCTTATTTTCAGTTGATTGCAACTGCTGTGTGATGTCTACAAAAACCATCTTCATATTTTGACTAGATGACAAATTGATTATTGTATAGCATTAAGTGGCCACCTATATATTCTCCTATCTCTTCATTCTGTGTCTCACCTGCTCTTTGCCGCCTCCCTCTGCTGTAGCTCTCTGATGCTATTTGGTTAGGGTTCAGAGAGAAGGTACTGGTGGGCAGATTTCTGGGAGTGATTTGTGGGATTCACTAGAAGATGGGTTTAGCTTTGCAAGTTGGATTTCTCTCTTCCCTCTGATTCTCTGAGCTGATGATGGTGGCGGTGAAGATCAAATTAAATTTCGGAGGTTAGTAGGCATTAGGTTGATTTAGGATTTCTCATGTATCCTAGAAATTGTAGGCATTAGATTAATTTTGGTTTTCTAATGTGTCATGAACTTCAAAGAAATGCTTCTAGTATTTGTGATTGGTTTCCTGTGTTATTTCCTCATGAGTTTCATGGTAGATTGATTATTAAGGTAGCGTTTGTATTGGGACGGAGAATGGGAGACTGGGACTCAGTATCATGTTTGTTGGCCCAGAGACGGATACTAAAATTTCAGTCTCTGTCTCCAAAATTTCAATATTTCAGTATCCCTAAAAAGTAGGGACACAGGAGACTGAAATTTTTGGGGACGAAGACTAAAACTTTAATAACATTTTATACCTAAAATATTCCTATTTCAATTAATTAATTCCAACTTAATCTTTTGTGTAAATTAAATTAGAGCTTCATTCTTATTTCAGTCTCTGTCTCCCACTTCACACCAAACACAATACTGAGACTTATTTCATTCCCTGTCTCTAAATTTTTATCTCTCTTTCAAATGCTACCTAAGATCTTATTTACTGTTTCATTAGTTATTCTGTTGAATTATTTTTTATTTCTTCAATTTTTTCATGGATGGGTCTAGAGCTTGGTCATTGGATGAAGTTTTTAATAATTCTTCTTCCACTGATGAAATTTAACTGGTTTGTTGGATTTAATTGATCCCAAATTTTCAGGATACTAGCTATGGTTTTGTTTGTTGATTTGGGTTCACATTGAAGGTTTCCTTTTCTTCTTTTCTTTTTGATAGGGTTTCGGTTACTAGCTATGTGGTCTTTTTGACCAGTTAGATTTAAGCAATTTGTTAGATTTAATTGATCATATAGATTAATTTTGTTGTCTCATTATTGTTGAGTTTATTCAACTACTTTGCTGGTCTGTTGTATTATTTCTTAATTTTCTTTTGCTTGTGTATGATTCATGTGTCCTGGAGATACCCATTTTTCCTGCTGGTTCCTCTTACCTACTGTACTTTGGGCATAAGTTGATAATTTGTTTTTGTGATCATTCATACCCGGTGAAAATTAAGGGCTGATTTTTTTTTTTTTTTTTTGTAGTTAAAGAATATGTCTTCCACACTGGTGAACTTTGGGAGGCAAAGGATAGGATATGCAAGGCTTCCATTCACGGAAACTTAACTAGTTGGGATTTCAGATTTGTAAGTACATTTATCAATAAAAAATAATAAAAAGATATGCTGTTATTTTCTGAAGTCATGGAGTCATGATTTCAACAAATAAAATATCTGATGATCAATAGTTGTTTGTCACCTAAACTAAGGTGATTTGTTTGTTTAGAAATTTTGTATTAAAACTATTCCTCCAAGCAATAAAACTTCGCCCTCCCCAAAAAAAGAAGTAATAATGGTGATAACTATGGTCGTCTCCCCGCAGCCACTCCCCCTTCTTTTTCTCCCATATGGTTTTGTTTACTTTGGTTGAGAATAAATGCTTGGTTTTCAAATTCATAAGGAGTGGTTGGTAGGTTACTTGATTGCTAGCTATTAATTCACGTAATGATTCTTCTGCTTAAAATGAATCATCAAATTGCTATTATGATATGATAAAGAGTTTCCATGCATAATTTACAGAGTGAAGTGAAATCGTCCTGGGCAACTTCATCATTCAAATCTCGGGAAACTTATTGGATACTGCCTTGAAGGGGATAACTGGCTTCTCGTGTATGAGTACATGCCCAAAAGAAACTTGGAAAATCACTTATTTCATAGTATCTTCGCTGTTGTTGCTTAGTTACTACTAATAATATCACATGAATCTTGGCTTGGTCCAGTAATTAACTAATGTGGAAGATTGAATTGCATGCAAAGGAGGACAAAACACTTCCTTGGGCAACAAGAATCAAAGTTGCTATTGGTGTTGCTTGAGGACTAACCTTCCTACATGAATCTAAGCAACAAGTTTTCTACTGAGATGCATAGTTTTTTTTATATTGCGGATGGCAATTCATGACTGTGAGCCAAAAATCCGTCATAAAGTTATAGTGGATGGCGTTGCGGAATATGACGAAAATGGCGGATTACTTAAAAATTACACATATATGTACTACAAAAAATAATACAGAAAAATTGTAAATATAATAAATTATAAAATCTATCTATATAAGCAATTTTTTAGTCATAAAACATCCAATTAATGTAGCAAATATAGTAGTAAATTTAGCAAATAAATATAACATCAAATGTAAATCATAACTTAAAAGTCATAAGCAAGTCATAAAATAAAAGACATAAAACATAAAAACTATGAATCATCTACATTCTAGCTCTCATCAAATTCATCCAAATTAACACGATTATTATCATGTCTCTCTGTGCCTTCATCATCTTGTAATTCAGTATCATTAAATTGAATCTCCTTTTCTTGTTCTTCATTTTCAGAATCTTCTTCATCTTCAAATTTTGGTTCTTCTTCCTTCACAATTACTACATTTCCTTTTCATTTTTTTGAAGCCTTAGACCGACTTGGTCCACTATTTGCACCACCCCTTGCAGGTTCCTTTTTTTTCCTATTTTGTTGTCTTCTCCTAGTATTTGTCGTAGGCTCATATCCCACCATTGCTTCAAACACAATTCCAACTCAATGTTGTCATCTGGATGAACTAAATCAGCATCATCATCCACATTATCATCATCTCGAAAGGTGGCAGTCCTAATTTCTCAAACTAACCACTCATTACACTCATCAATGTCATTGAGTGCAATAGGGTCAACTTCATCTTTAAGGTTGTACCTCTTTGAGGATTTGGTTATACTTTACGAAAACCAAACTCTCCATCCTTTCATGATCAAGCCTATTTCTTTTTCTAGTATAAATATGCTCAAATATACTCCAATTACGCTCACATCCTGAAGCACTACAAGTCAAGCTCAAGATCTTGATAGCAAGGTCTCGCATGTTTGGAGCTTCATGCCCATATGTCCGCCACCAAAATGCTATAAAATTAAAATAAATTTGTCTAAGCTTTTAATCAAACTAAATTTATAAAGCTTTGTAAAATTTATAACAATCTTATCGGGTAAAATCTTTTTTCTTTGAGATTTTGCAAAATTTGATTAAAAAAGCCTATAGCTGGCCTTGTATAGTGCTTGCTCCTCCAATATCTTCTGTTGCACAACTTGACTTGGCACCAATCTATTGATGCACTCAAACCACCCCCTTTGTAACTTCTAAATCCAGCTCAATGCGAGGGTTTTCATAAAACAACTTGGGATTTAGAAAATGACCAACTGCAAGCAACGGACAATGAAGTTGGCAATTCCATTTGTTGTCAATGATTTTAAAAACATCATTGTACTTGCTCTCATCATTAAGAAATATTTTCATGATGCATTCCTTTGCCTTTTCCATTGCTTCATAAATATATTCCATTGGTGGCTTCTTCTCCCCATCAATAAGTCTAAGCACCCGAACAAGAGGGCCCATGATCTTAAGGGTGTACTTGACATGATTCCAAAAGGAGGGCATGATAACAATCTTTGTTGCCTCCTTCCCTTTTGCCTCCTTTGACAACTTATTATTTATCCATTCATCCGAGGTGAACATTCTTCTTATATTTCCTTTCTCCTCATAAAGCCTTTCCAAAGAGAGAAATGAGGTGGCAAATTGGGTGATTGCATGCCTTACCAACTCCTTACCATTTGTGAAGTGTCTCAACATAGCTAACATGTTAGAGTGACTATAAGTGAAGCTAACCAAAGAAATGATCTTTTTTTTTATGATTTTTTGAATTAATGGTAACTTCCCAATGTCCTCGAGTATCAAATTCAAATAGTGAGCAGCACAAGGGGTCCAAAACAAATTTAGTATTTTCTCCATCAGCAACTTACCGGCAAGAACATAATTGCTTCCATTATCAGTTACAACTTGAATAACGTTGTGCTCACCAATTTTCTCCACAACATCATCAAGAAGCTCAAATAATTTCTCTCCAGTCTTCGCATAATCAAAAGCATCAATAGACTTCAAAAACATTGTCCTATATAGAGAGTTTACAAGAAAATTAATAATGCTCCTTTGCCTCTTATCCGTCCAAGCATATGAAATAATAGAACAACCATACTTTTTTTATTATTCTTTATGACCCTTCAAAAATCCTTTGATGTATTCCAACTCCTCATTAAGCAGCGGAATCCTTAAAGCATGATAACTGGGAGCAGGTAAATTGGGACCAAAATTTTCAACAGCCCACAACATATCTTGAAAACTCTTCAACTTTACTGGGTTCAATGGAATCCCAACTTGGTAGAACCACCGTGCTATGTATTGATGAACTCTACGAACTGCTTCCTTATTACATGCTTCTTTGATGTTCTGGTGCCTCAATTTCTCTCTTTTGTTTATTGCAATGGCAGTTTCAAATCTTCTAACAACAAGTCCATTGGACCTCTCATACTAGTTGTACCCCCTCTAGCTACTGCCATTGGAGCTAGATTATGAGGTTCATCAATCCCTTGAGCATCTTCCTCCGACAATCCGAATCCCAAACTCTCTAAGTCAAGTTCCTAGCATTGACACTCCGTTCTTCGGTATTTTTCGGTGTGGCACATTTTTTTCCTCGATTCTTTCTCTGATTGTAAAATTCCCATAATTCAGTAATAACATCCTTTGGGACCATTTTACATCCAGCAACGTTTTCAAGCTTGATCATTAAGTGCTCTTTTGCCCGTGTGATGCATCCTTTCATAATTTTTTCACAAAAATTACATACAGTGTCATTGGTATTTTCTTCTTCTACAATTCTAATGTATTTTCAGCCTGAGTCAACTCTATTAGAACGGACAGGAGCTGCGGGATCAACAGAGACAGTACCAACAGTAGGACCAGCAGAGCCAGGGGTAGGAGCATTAGAATCAAGGACTTGTCTAGAAGTGGACATAGTGAACTGAATGAAAAAAAATTGGAAGAAGAGAGATTTAACACTGTTGTTGACAAAGAAGGTGCCGCATGAAAGAGAGAAAAGAAAAAAAAGAGTAAAGAAGGTGAAACAAGATGTACGAACCAGAGAAGGATTCGTGGTTAGCAGTGGCAGCAAGGAGTGGCTGTGGTGATCGGTGCCACCAGCAGCGGCAGCGACGAGTAGCGGGACGAGTGGCGGGACGAGCGGCAGCGATGTGTGGCTGGGTGGCGTAGAGATTAGAGAGGAGAGAATAGAGACAGAGAGAAGTTTTTTTTAAGATGAGGTAGAGGATGAAATTTTTGAATAAGAGGCTGATTATTAAGGTTAGTGGTTAGTGGGATCAGTTTCTGAAAAATCCGAAAACCCCCGCTATTTTCGTCATTTGAATCGCGTTCTGCCATGGTGCCTCGTTAAAACCCCAACGCAGCGCCCCCTATGTGACGGAAGGGTCAAAACCCGCCACGCCATAATGTTATGGCGCCGTTATAATCGCTATTTGAAAACACTGCTGAGATGTCAAGGCTTCTAATATTTTATTAGATGGAAAAACTTTGGTAACAAAAAATTTTCAGCCATAATTAGCCAATAATTTCTATAATTTACTTCATTTATATCACTTAATAACAGTTTTATTTTTTTTTATCTCACTCTCTTATCATTCCACTTATCATATTTTTATCAACTCTACTTATTAATGATATTAATTATAATATCATATTCCTTACTATTAGGCATTCTTGTAATCAATAAATATTTTTTTTATAATTTAATTTTTGTATTTAAGAATAATAATAATAATAATAATAATAATAATAATAATAATAATAATAATAATAATAATAATAATAATAATAATAAGAATAAGAATGGACCGTAATGATAATATACATTAATTGAGTTAATTACACTTGATTCTTTATTTTTCTTAAGACATTTAATATCAATCAATGGAAATACAAAAAATTCATTAATTCTTTGTTTCCGTTAAGGCATTTACTTGCACTTGATTCTTTGTAATATATACCTTCCATTAATTTAATTATGATCATTCAAAAATTATGACTATAATACCATTACAAGCAGAATAGTGTATAAGTCAAGAAATTTTACAAGAAGTCGCGTTTATCGTTGCAAATAGTATGGCATTTGAATTCGACCTTAATACGGTACCTATAGTAGAAGGTGCTGATGAAGAATTTGAATAACAGACTGACTCATCTGATGAGGTTGTTGTTAGTCAACCAATTCTCGAGAATATAAAAAATCACACTATCTTTGATGAGGTATGGTAATAAACTGATTTATTTTTTTTGTGTATTTATGTGCATTTATAATTATATTATATACTAACTAAGTTCATACACATAACATTCATACGTATATATACATAACATCCATAATTACATACAACTAATATTTAAAAATTAAATTCATGTTTATTAGATATTACATCCATACACATATCATTTTTTAGTTATTGCATATGTAAATATAAAGTTAACACATATGTTTTTTAAATTTTATCATAATTGAATTTAAAAAAATATTAAATTCTTAAATTAATTTATTCAATTGATAAATTTACACATAACATCTATAAATTCATACACATAACATCCATAATTTAATGTTAATAACATCTATAATTTGTATTCATAATATTTATAATTTCATACCTATAATGTTTATAATTAATAAATTTTTATAATTAATAAATTTTTATAATTAATATTATCAAATTTTAAACTATACGTCTTATTGTATTTTTCAAATTATCTCATATGTGCACTAATAGGCCATGATTTTAATTATTTTAATATTTTTATTTAATATTTATATGTATGCTTATTTATTGATTTTAATATGACGAGTTAATAATTTTTTAAAAAAATTATTTTTTAATTTTTGTTTATATTTTATTTTTTATTTTTTATTTTTTAATAGTCTATATATAAAATATAAGTTGTATAGTAGAAGTTGTTAAAACTTTTTAGAGTAAAGGACAAATAGGTCCCTGACCTTTTTTTTCGCGGACATTTTCGTCCTCAAGGATTGGAAAATACATTCATGTCTCTGACCCTTCCAAAACGCGGACAAATTGACCCCTCTGTTGAAGTGACTCCGTTAGACTCAATGGAAAACGCTGACGTGGCTCCCGTGGCGCTGACCTGGCCGTTACGGGAGCACACGTGGCATGTAGCTTTTCAAAACAGGACATATTAGTCCTCTCACACCAAAACGTGTAGCTTTTCAAAATATGACATATTAGTCCTCCCACCCCAAAATGACGTCGTTTCACCCAAACCCCTAATCTTTCACATTTATGAGCCCTAATCCTTCCACAGATCAGCCACCTCCAACCCCAACCACCTCTTGCCCTTTACTCCATCTTCCACCACCACCTACGCTGCCCTTCCTCTCCTTGCCCCATTCCCCTCCCTCTCCACTCCCTCGCTTACCTTAACACACTCTACTCCCCTTACTATGTGCACCCTCCACAACCACCGTGTCCCACTGTTCTGTTCTAGTCTCATGATACAACTACATTGGTAAAAAATCCAACAACCAAAACCTGCGCATGAACCTGCCTAGAAAGCTCAAAGTCCTTCATCTTCACACAAACAATCAACACACTTTCAAAACTAAACCCATTATACCCAATACACAATCTCCTCAACTCCCCATAAAACCTCAAAGCCTCACCAAACACCCCCATTACGCGCATACCCAACAATCATCGTATTCCACGACACAAAATCCCTCTCAGGCATTCTATCAAACACACCCTGCGCCTGCTTCATCATACCCAATTTCACATACCCAGAAATCATATTGTTCCAAGAGTACAAATTTCTAGCCTCCATTTTGTCGAATACCTTGCGGGCACTAACAAAATTGCCGCAACTAAAGTACATACAGATCAAATGGTTGGCCAAATACTTAGTAGGGCGTTTGAAATCGGTGAGCTTGAGATGCAAATGGACCAATTTGCCCTCACGTTAGGATTTGGAGGCGGAGCAATGACGCAAGAGGATGGCGAGAACACGAGAAGGTAAGCGAATGCCCTTAGGGTGGAAGTGATCGAGAGATGAAACGGCTTCGTAGAGGGAAGGAACGTTGAGGAGAGACTTTGAAATGCAGAGCTTGAGGGATTTGAAGCGCTTGAGCTTGTTGTGGGGTGAGAAGGAGAAAGGCGATGGCATTGCAGAGGAAGAAGAATATATGAGTTGCTGTTACGGTTCGTCGTCATCTATGTGTACGTGCGGTGGTGGAGAAGCTCCGGCCACCATGGATGATGGATCTAGGAAAATGAAGGTGGTGGCGGCAGAAAATAATGAAAATGGTGGTGGGTGAACCACATACAGAACCCGAAAGCAAAGTGGGTCAAAAGTCAGCATCTTCCTGGCAGAATCAACATCCTACGTAGTACGCGTCAACATCATGAGACACGGTGGTTGTGGAGGGTGTGCATGGGGTGGGGAGTAGAGTGTGTTAGGGTAAGTGAGAGAGTGGAGAGAGGGGGGGAGGGGGCAAGGAGAGGAGGGGCATCGTAGGTGGTGGTGGAAGAGGGAGTCAGGGTAGGAGGTGGTTGGGGTTGGAGGTGGCTGATCTGTGGAAGGATTAGAGCTCATAAAAGTGAAAGATTGGGGGTTTGGGTGAAACAACGTCGTTTGGGGGTGGGAGGACTAATATGTCCTGTTTTGAAAAGCTACACGTTTTGGTGTGAGAGGACTAATATGTCCTGTTTTGAAAAGCTACATGCCACGTGTACTTCCGTAGCGGCCAGGTCAGCGTCATGGGAGCCACGTTAGCGTTTTCCGTTGAGTCTAACGGAGTCACTTCAATGGAGGGGTCAATTTGTCCATGTTTTGGAAGGGTAAGGGACATGAATGTATTTTCCAATTCTTGAGGACAAAAATGTCTGCGAAAAAAAGGTCAGGGACCTATTTGTCCTTTACTCAACTTTTTAATTTAATTTTCATATTTTTTTCAGAGAATTATTGCATTTTAATGGATAATAATGTGATTGAGAGATGTTAGAATTTTGATTTCGAAGAAACTGAAATTAATTTTGGAAAGAACATTAATGACTCCAAACATGCAGCAAAATAGTAGGTGATAAGGAGGATAAGTGATAAGGAAGTGTATGTTACTTGCTCATCAAGAGAATAGAAATTTTTATGTAATATTCTTATATTGTAATTATTTTTTTGGCTACCTAACATCACCCTTATTAGATTTGGTATGTATGTATATCCATTTTGGCTATAATAGATTGAGTATGCTATATATATATATATATATATATATATATATATATATATAGTGGCGGAACTTGAAACAATTTTGGGGGGTCAGATAGAAGATAATTGTCAAGATATTTTTTATATGAACCCCATTTAAGATAAATTCGTCTAACTTTATCTTTGTGATTTGGGTGATATTGCCAAATTTAAAGCTATTTTCCAAGATCTCGTTCCAAAAAATTAAGATCAAACTCATCAGATGCTACTCTTTAAACTTTTGAAGGTTGTATCTCACTTTCTTGGTGATTCATTAAAGTAGAAGAACTATCTACACGTGTTAATATTGTAAAAGTTATATGTTCTCTTTCTTGAATATTAGCATTCTTCTTAAAAAATGCATCAATTTTTTATTTTTTATGATTATTTTATCTAAAAATTTGAATATATATTCTGTAAAATATGTAAAAAAGAAGTTAGAAGGACAAATATTAAAATTTATAATATTTATTGAATTTTTTTATCAATTTATACAAATACAATAATATCAATACTTATTGAATATTCTAATATTTTTTATCATATAAAAAATTAAATTAAATAAATAGTAAAATATAAAATAATATTAAAGTACATAAATAAAAAATACCTAATTTTTTATATTTGAACTCAAAGGTAGAATGAGTGTTACTTATTGAATAGAAAGCTGCGAAATGCGAATACACTTAGTTTAGTTCAAATCCAACATGTTTTGAATGTTTAAAACTAAAAACTATTGTACAATAAAAGCAAGATGTGAAGATTGAACTTTACTATTTTAAGTTATAATAAAGTATTTGAACCAACTGAATTATTTTTTATTTTTTGAAGAAGTATTACTAATTTTTTTAATAAAAGTTTGGAGAGCCATAATTTCCTTGTCTGAATTAAGCTCCGCCATTTTATATATATATATATATATATATATATATATATATATATATATATATATATATATATATAGTACTTCTAATTAGGATTTATTGAATAATTAAATGCAAAACTTTCTGACTAAGTATTGGCTAAAATAGGTGCCTTTGGTGATCAAACTCGTGTTTCTACTTAGGTTTTGGGTGATCTCTTTCCCTTCTATAATATATATATATATATATATATATATATATATATATATATTATTTTTTGGTGTGCAGACCGAGATGAAGCCTAAAAAGAAGGATTATCTCAAATTAGATATATTCAGAATTTCAGATATTCTGTGTCCTTTGTGTTACAATAACCCCTTTTGGGAAGTTATTGTTTTTGTTGATAATCATAGAGTAAATTGACATTGGGATAAGCTTGTTTGAAATGCTAGGAATTAGAATTCATTCAAGAGTTAAATTTTGGTTCTTGCTTTAGAACAACTAAAAATGAATGATTTGAAATTTTTTAAAAATTTTAATTTTAATTTTTTTTTATTTGTAAATCAGACTAAAAATGATCTGATTTCCAAATCAACTCTCACACTTTTTAAATTTGAATTCTATTCCATTAATATATTATAGTTATTCCAAATCATGAAATTAAATTTCAAATAGAAATAAATTCTTTTTTTAAAGGAAATAGAATTCTTTTCTCATGTTAAATGGTTTTCAAACAAGCTCTAAAAGAAGTGAAAAAGAAATTGCAAAGATGTTAAAAGAAAAACAAAATAAAATTCTCCACTTGTCTTTATGGATTGAAGTGGAGTCTGATTACTTTTCTTAAAACAATGTAGTGGGAATTAATATCATTATTTCATTAATTTCATGTTACTAATACTAAAAGGAAAAGGGAGGCAACACAAATCATTCTATGTATCATTTTGGCTGTTACAGTCTAATTGGGTTCAGGGTTTAGAAATTTGTTTGGAGAAGAGATTGGATTTGCTTAAGATTGGTTTAGTATCTCACTTATTTTGTAAAGTATGGGGAGGACAATATGAGCATTTTAAGGCAAAAGGACAATAAAAATTTCACTTTATGAGGACTTCGTCACTAAAATATGTACAAAGAAATTTAAAGAGAGCTTTGGAAATTTGACAACACTCATACATGAGGAGATACATCAATTATTAACCAATAAAAAAAAAGACAAAGGTCCTTGAGTTAGTTAGAATAGCACGAAGTCTACTAATACTTTTCAAGTTTAGTAGGAGTCACAAAATTAATGTTTAAATTTGAATTTATTTGGTCTATGTTTAGTTTGCTTTATTGTTAGGATTTGTTAAAATATTTAATTTAGTTTTAATTTGTTTGGTAGTATTTTTAAAAATCTTAAATTCAATTCAATTTGATCTAATCCAAGATCAAATTTGGTCGAATTAAGTTATCTTTTTGGAGATTTAATTTCAAATTAGATACTTAGGAAGATTTGACCCGCTTTTAGGCTAATTTGTTAGGAGTTTATTTAAACACTCTTTGTGATTCATTCTGATTAACTTTTGATGAATAATATTTTTTAGTTGTTTTATGCATATTTTTCATTGTTTGATCAAGTGAGGTGAGTTATTTGCTTTGCTTGTTATATGAAGAAAATTGAAGGATCCAACCTAAGGTAATTCTGCATGTTAGTTATTTCAGTTTTCATCCTTTGATCTAGGTTGTTAAAGACAAATTTTTTGAAAGTCTAGTAAAAAATTTTTTTGGTAGGTTGCTAAGAACAAATTTTTTTGAAGTCTAGTAGAAATTTTTTGATCAATTCTATTTTCGTTATTAATTTTTTCATCTTTTTCGTTTTACTGTGTCTTTTTATCTTTAGTTCTTATCATTTGGTATTAATTACATATAGATAAATTCTTATTTATCTACACATTCTAGGATCTTCATTTAGGTTTTTAGTTTTATCTTGTGTTTTAGCAATTTTACTTTAGAGTTAAAATTAAATAAAAAAAACTCCAAAATCTAAAAAAAAATAGAAGGAGAATTAAAAAAAAAACTTGAAAGTAAAAAAAGACACTAAAACAATTTTCGATCTTATTTTCCAAGTATCTACAATTTCACATTTGTCATTTACAATTTAAAAAAAATCAATCATCAAATTTTTTTTCCTGCTTTGTTTTGACTTTTGAAATTATTGCTTTCTAAGCTCTTAATATTGCTTTTAACTTTTCAAATTTACTTTTGGGTTTCAATTAGAATTATTTTTTTATATAATTTTTGTCACCTTAGTGTCACACATTGTTTTCTCTCTTTTGTCACATATTCTGGTTGTTTTCTTGTTCAATTCAAAGTCTCTATCATTCAAATTATTTTAGTTTGGTCTTTCTATTTTTTATTTTTTGAAGTGTAACTTTTAAAGTAATCCAAGATCGAAAAAAGACAAGAGTAGTGAGCTCAAAAGAGAAAAAAAATCACAAATTGAGTGTAAACATGAGTGCCTTCATTGGAATAATACACATGAGAAGAGTATTGTTAGGTCTTTCTTGTAGGTTTATCGATGGAATAAAAACTAACTGAATCTGTGACGGGTGAAAGGAAGTGATTCGAGATCCGAAACTGACGTTCCAATTCCAATAAACTATCGCTGTCATACTTGAAAGGGTTCAACAACGGCTTGATGACATAGATTTGATGATCAATTTTTTAACCTCTGCTAGAAGAGCGTATTTTAGAAAATCTGTTCACAATCAATCTGAGGAGTCCAAGGAGGAGGCTTCATCCAAATTCAGGCAATAGAAATATGTTGATAATAACATCAATGCTATCAAAATGCGCATCCTAAAATTTAAAGGTGAAAGTGATCCTAAGGCTTACCTAGATTAGGAACGGAAGGTGGAACTAATCTTTAAGTATCACAACTACTCTGAGGTGAAGAAGGTGAGGCTAGCGGCCGTAGAATTTTTAGATTATGCCTTTGTCTCGTGGGATGAGTTAGAGAAAAATAGAAGATGGATTGAGAAACACCAATTCAATCTTGGGAGAAGATGATGAAGGTTATGCGACAATGGTTCGTATTATCTTACTACTACTGGGAGCTACATCAATAACTCCAAAAGTTGTACCCAAGATCTAAGTTAGTAAAATAGTATTATATGGAGATGAAAATGCTGCTAATCAAGACAAATATAGGGACTCGAAGCTACTATGGAACATTTTTTGAGTGGGCTGAACTGAGACATTGCTATTGAACTTCACCCGTTTGTGCAAATAGAAGACTTGGTGAATCTGACTATGAAAGTAAAAAAATAGCAAAGAGGGAAGGGACTGCAAAATTATTCTAACCCTATTTCAAGATGGGATTCTAGAGATGCTAATTTCAGGCAGAAGAATGGCTCTAAGACGGCAGAATCGAAAGAGAAGGCCACAAACCAACATAGAAAAAAGAGCTCGTCTAATCCCACATCTAAACTTTTTTCATGGCATCGAAAAATTACATGCTTTAAATGTTGTGGATTAGGCCATTATGCTTTCGAGTGTCCAAACAAAAGGAAAACGGTCATTAGGGAGAATGATGTGTTCTCAGAATCTGATAACTTAGATGTGTGTGAGGACATGTCACATTTAGAAGATGCTACATATGATGAAGATTTAATTGAGTATTGATGATTAGTCATCTTAAGAGCCTGGTTAGGAAGTAACAGAAGCTACTTTTTTTTACTTTTGGATTATGAAAAGTCGTAATCTGCGTGTTTGGCATAATTTTAGAAAAATCTTCTAACACAATTTTAGAAAAATCTTCTAACTTTTCAAAAAGTTAATTTGCAACTTTTTGAAGAAGTAGAAATATATGACTTCTCTACTTCTCGATAAGTCATTCTACCACTTACTTAAAAAAAATTTAATTTCAAAACAAAAAAATCTACTTTCCTTCTTCACTCTGTGAAAAATACTGACCCTTCCCACCATTTTCACGTAAGATCTGCTAGAAATACTGGCCTTCCACCATAATTCCACCATCATTCTCACACAATGTTCTAAACCTCACCATTTTCACGGAATGATTCATCTGATGGAAGTATTGATCCTCCACCACCATTTTCACACAATATTGCATTTGAATAACCTACTACATATATTCTTTCTAAGTATTTTTTTATCATTTTATTATTTTATTTTTTATTATTAAATTTGTATTTAATTATGGTATGAAATTTCAGTTTTAATTTTATTTTTTTCATATGTGATTTTATAGCTTGCTATTATTTTCATAGTTAATTATAGCAAGTTCTTGACCTCAATAAAAGAGAAGAGAGTTCTAATAGGAGTAAAAAAAATAGCAACAAAATATACATTGACACACATTTTATATTTATTTTTTATTTTCACATACCATATCATACACAATATTAGTGATTAGGTGATGTAAAATCAACATTTAATATTGAAAAATATTTGTTATCATGGTTATTTTAATATTTATTCTCTTCTGTAAAAAAAATATTATTTTTTGAGTTATTTATCTAAACGCTACAACTTTAAAATAAGTAATTTTATAACTAAAAATTCAAACACAAAATAACTTATTGATAAGCTGCTATTAATAAAAGTCCTTATGTTTTAAGCTGCTATCCCCGCCTCTTCAAACATACAACTCGGACAGCGGCTCTTTGACACAGATCAAATTGGAGACCACTCCACTAAGTATTTGGGATTCACATTTCCAATCCAAATATAATCCAGTTTTAAGTAACCCATGGAACAATAAATTTTAAATAGATTGAGGTTAAAATTAAAATTTTGAATAAGGATAAAATTGAAAAAAAATATTCATTAACTACTGATAGTTAAAAAATTGACTGTAAGAATAGAATTGAAACTTATTTAAAACGTTAAGGATAAACATATTTTAATCTTTTAATTTTGATCAACGCTAAAACATAATGTACTTTAATGTTAGTCTATTTGCATCTTGTGGAGGGACAACCTCAGGAGAAAAGAGATTACGTGTGTGTTTGGATTGTGGTTGGTTAAATTGGAGTTTGAATAAAAGTGATTTTATAAAATTGATTTTGGGTAGAAGTAAGTTTGTATCAACATGATTTATGTTTGGCAATTCTATACTAAAATTGATTTTGATAAAATAAATATTATTTAGATAATATTAGTTAAAATCACTTTTAGATAGATAATTATTAAAAAGGACATGACATTAAATTATAATATTATTTTTTATATGTATTTAATTTTTTTATATTTTTTTATATGTTTTTATATAATATATTTTTAGTATTTTTAGTACTCTTTTTTAGTACGCTATAATTTTTTACTATAATTATTATTTATGGTTAATTTTTTTGTTTAATTTATTTTATTTAATGGGATCAATAAATTATATTATAAAAAGATAATAATAAATATAATGCACAAAAATTACCATTATAAAAATATATAATGTCAAATAAAAAATTAATAAAAAATATAAATAATAAATAATAGAAAAAAAGAACTCATGGAAAGAGAAATAATAAGAATTTTATAAGTAATACAATAATATGTATAAAGGATAAAGTTGGTAAAAGAAAAATAAAAGTTAAATGTCAATGACTAAAAGTCAGTTAGTGCAACGCAAAAGTTAGAAATTCTTGTTTCTTGTAAACGTGGTTTTGTAACCAAAATCACTTCTGTGTTTATAGATAGAAAAATTAGCCAAACTAAAAATGGAAGCGTTCAAAAAGCTTTAACGTGCTTTTCCTCTTTCAACGTGGTTGCCAAACACACCCATCTTAAGCGCTTATCATCATCATCTCCCACCACTTGAAATCACTTGAGAAAGAAGAGACTTGCAACTCAAAATACCTCAATCTAGCACTCAAATCAATCTGCATTAGTAGTTTAGTACTTTCTACTAATTGAGATAATCTATCATCTCCATGAAAGTAAGGAGTGTCGTTGAACTAAAGAAGCTCATCTTTCCATAACCAGAGTCTCAGAGTTGGGTTATTTGCTTTGAGTGTGAAAAAAATTAATTATGAACTAAGTATGTCCCACTTTAACATCACTTATGTTGTATTAATACACGACATCATAATACTGGCACCAGTTTGTATTATAGTGCTGATTGATTTATAATTAAGAATAACAATTATACTTCAGTTGTTATATTAATCAAAATCATACCCGTGATTCTTTTTTCTTCTAAAGTCATATATTATATAATCTCATTTCTTTAAGCATAATATTCCACTAACTACATTGATTTCATAAGTGTATTAAAAGTAATACACTTTAGGGTCCCAAAAGTCACATTATGCAGCAAATAGCATCTCAAGGAACCAAAAGTATGAAGTGTAACTTTCACACCAACTTTCTCTGTGTCTCAAATAATTGTGATCCTTACAAGTTATAATAATCAATCTTAGTGAAACACTGCACACAAAATCATGAAGACTTGATCTATTGAACTGTCCACCTTTGTTTAAACAATAACACTAAATAATAAACTTCAAAACAAAACTAAACCAATAATTCAATAATATTCCATTTGATCATATAATTCATTACTAAACACAAATCAACCAACTGCGTAAACTATCCGTTCCTTTTAATACTATTAACAATTGTAGAATCCAAAACTAAAAATGTTTTACTGTAATCAAATACAATCCCAATGTTCCAAAATTTTCAAGTTTCAAAAAATCAGAACCCAACATGATTTTTTTTTTAAAAAGATTGCCGAAGCTACTACGACAAGTGCACCCAACGTGCAACGCTAGGCACGCCTTGATTCACGGCGAACACCATGTAATAATCCGGTGGCGCAACCATCCCATTCGGCGGCGCCGTACACCCAATCCTATACCTACCAACACCACCGTCCGGCACAGCAGAAGTAACCGCTAGTTTGACCAAACGTTGACCCTGTGAAAATGAGTGCGTTGCAAAAGGCGCACTCGCCAAATTCACCTCCACAATTTCCACCACAGGCAACTCAACCGACACAATCACATTAAACGTCGCTCCAAAAAGCACCGTTTCGGGAACCTCCAAAATCTCGGGTCGGATATTCGCCTTATCCGGACCCAAATACTCGGGAGAAAACGCTTCAATTCTCAATTCCGTTGGAAATTCAGCATCGAACTTATAGAACACGTGCGGGTTGCTCCCGGCAAGAAGCACCCTTCCATCGGGTAACATGAACCATGAACCGAAGGCCTAACGGTTCGTTAGGCCAGGGATTCGACGCCATGTCAAATCTCTGCGAACCCGACATAGCGCCGTTAATGATCAAAACGTCGCCGTTTGGTAGCATTACCATGTCTCCCATTATCCTCCCATACGGCATGTCCTCCGTGACCCAAACCGGATCAGTTTGAGTTGTAGAGATCCGGCCGCAGCTTCTGTGAGCCGGAGTATCCGTACTCCGCTCAAGAAACGCACTGTACCGTGCTCCGCCGCAGATAACAATCTCCGCATTGGAATAATCTCCTTGCAACGCAAGCATGACGGAGGACCCCGCGGAGGGGTAATTCCGTGGACCATCGTCTAGCTGCGGGTACACCGTAAGGACTATGTTCTTGGTGTAATCGTACATCACCGCCTTCGTGTTCGCAAACACGAAGAGGTGACCATTTGGGAGAAGATGAACGTAAGGATAGAGGTTATCCATTTGCGTGTCTTCTGCTTCAAGAAGGAACGGGAACGAGACGGCACCGTTTATGCGTTTCGGGTAGAATTCGACGGTGTTGGAGCCACGTCCACCAACTATGATAACGGAACCGTCAGGGAGGATCTGATTCGATGCGTACCAGCGTCCTTCCGTTAATTCGACGTCGTTTAGCTCAACCCAATCGCATGACCCATTTATGTCACACGGGTCTATTTTTCGGATCTTTTTGAAGCCGTCTAAGTCGCCACCGGTTTGGAGGAGAGTGCCGTTTGGGAGAAACTGCCCCGATGAGCACCACGTGTCGGTGAGGATTTTTAACGGTCGGATTTGGTTGGTGTGGAGGTCGAGGAGGACGGAGTGAGCGTAGCAGTCAAGCTTCAATACGGCGTCGTTTTTGTCGAAACGGCAGTGACCTTTGGGGAGGAGTTTGCGGGATGGGCCGATGTTTGTTCGGTCTAAGAGGACCACCGTGTTGAACCGGGTCACCGCCGTGTGCATTGAGGCAATGCCGTCGGCCACAAGGAGTTCCCACGTGCCGGGGAGCAGTGGCGGAACTTGAAACGAAATTTTGAGGGTCAGACAGAAGATAATTGTCAAGATACTTTTGATATGGATCCCATTTAAGATAAGCTTGTCTAACATTTCTCTGGTTTGAGTAACATTGCCAAATTTGAAGTCATTTTTCAGGGTATCGTTCTAAAGAATTAAGATTAAACTCATCAAATGTAACTTTTTAAACTTTTGAATGTTGTTTTTTACTTTTTTCGTGATTCATTAAAGTAGAAAAACTATCTACAGGTGTTGATATTATAAAAGTTATATGTTTTCCTTCTTGAATATTAGCCTTCTTCTTAAAAAATACATCATCAACTCTTTGATTTTGTATGACTATTTTATATAGAAATTTGAATATATATCCGGCAAAATATGTAAAAAAGAAATTAAAAGGACAAATATTAAAATTTATAATATTTATTGAATTTTTTTTATCAATTTATACAAATACAATAATATCAATACTGATTGAATATTCTAATTATCATATAAAAAATTAAATTAAATAAACAGTAAAATATAAAATAATATTAAATTACATAAATAAAAATACCTAATTTTTTATATTTGAACTCAAACGTAGAGGGAGTGTTGCTTATTGAATAGAGAGCTGCGAAATGCAAATACAGTCAATTCAGTTCAAATCCAATATGTTTTGAATATTTAAAATTAAAAATTATTGTACAATAAAAATAAGATATGAAGATTAAACTTTGGTATTTTAAGTTATAATAAAATATTTGAGTCAACTGAACTATTTTTTATTTTTTAAAAAAGTATTACTAATTTTTTTAATAAAAGTTTGAGGGGACCATGGCCACCCCTTGTCTAAACTAAGTTCCGTCACTGCCGAAAAGATCGGCAGGTGAGTGAGTTAAATGGAAAAGAATGATGAAGCAGGAGCATAGTTGAGATGCAAGAACATAGTGATATTTCATTTTCTGCTAATTGACTATTGAGTATTTCTTGATATGCATTCATTATCTGGTTGGACCGTTGGTGTCTTAGTGATATGTCCTTCCAATTTGAGCTAAAATTAAATATTTTTGGTGTTTCATATTTAAAAATAGGTATCATTATATATTTCTAGTAATATAATTGTTTTTAATAAGTTTTTGCAAATATATAATGAACAAAAAGATGATATTACAAAAAACAGAAGTAACAATATTATTATCTTTAACATTTTCATATGCAAACTTAAAACTTTATATGAAAAAGATAACATCAAGATTAAAAAAAATTGAAATATATAATTTATGGATACTAGATTTTGTTCCAGTCAAAATGCAAGTGAAAAAGACCAAAAGTCCATTGAGCCAGTGAAAAAGACTAACCGAGCAAATGACAGAATTAGGGTTTAAGTGACATTGGTTAGTATTCAGTAGTCAATTCTAAAATAGATGTTTATGTAATTTTATTTTATTTTTTTGTGAAAGATGTTTATGTATATGTTTTTGAATTTGATTATTTTTTTTTATCTTTGACATCCCTCACCAAGTTTTATAATCTATTGATGAATGTATCAACTTTTATTTTTGTTTTATTTTATAAAGAACTTAGAAGTTAGTCACTCTAAAAAATGCTTAAATGCTCTCTCTTTTGATTCATTGGTTAGTTTTTAATTTGAATAAAATTCTTATTTATTTTTAAAAAATAAGAAGTAAACTAATTTATAAGTAAAAATTATTTTGACCACAAGCTTTTATTATCAATTTCTTGTTTATTTATCAATTGCTATATATACAAGAGTTTTTTACCAATATATTTTTAAAACTTTAAAATATTTTTTTTTGTGATGACTAAAAATAATTAAAATAATTTAATTACTCAAACATATTTTTAACCATTTCTTCCATCCCCTAATTGATTATGATTATTATTATTTTTCTTTAAATTTGACCCCCTTTAAAAATATGGTCTAACTCCGTCCTTATAACGGTATTGACTACGCATAACTAATTCCAAGTTGATTTATAATTTTATAAACATATTAATTAGTGGGTGAAACAATCTATCCATAACTAAAATAATATATTAAAATATGAGAGGATATGGATAAATCCTGTATTATAGATAGTATTGGGATGAAAATCAATTAAAAAAAACGTGAAACAAAATTGAATTAAATATTTTCTACTTAATTTTTCCTTTTTTTTTAATAAAATTGATATCTGCTCAAATTAACTCGAGAATTGATTTCAGTTAAAAGTGATTTTGAAGCAAGTAATATACCACTAACAAAGATGACATAATGATAATATAGTGTGTGTGTATTTTTTATTTTTTTTATTTTTTTGGAAGAGTAGATTTAACAAAGTAAATGATGTTGAAATAATATGTATCTGAAAAAGCAAAAAATTCTGGCTTGTGAGAGAATCGATTTCATTTAAGTGGTTGAAAACAAACAAAAGCAAAAGCAAGGGCAAACAAGATTTTTTTTTTTTGGAAAAATAAATGAGTAAACCACTCCTAAAGTCTACAAACCTCATATAATGATGTCTAACTTAAATTACGAGTAATACTAAAAAAGTATTTTTTCAGTTAATATTAATCAATTTTTAAAAAAGTATTTTATTCATTTTAAATTTTATACTTTAAATCATAAATCTTTAATATTATATTTTAAATTCTAAATTTTGTATAAAAATAAAAATTTTATGATTAAAAAATAAAAATTGAATAATGATAACTAGCTATAAAGTATGGTATGTGTGTACAATGTTGGAGTTGAGTTTTTATGGGGATGTGAAATGGATAGAATTGGTTACATGAAGAACCAAAAAGAAGGTGGGTGACGTGTGGGAAAAGCCAAGGTGTTGAATTTGGATAAATTTGTTTTTTTTTTTTATTTTTTATGGTATTATTTGATCTAATATATTAAAGATTAATTCGTCAAAAATTTAAGTTTAATTTAAGAGTTTATTATTAGTCAATAAATTACTGTATGTATACAGTAAAATTTAAACTTTTAACACTTAGACTAATTATTAGATGAAGTCAAAGTTGGTTGAATTTGGACACATTTAAATGTGGCTAAACTCACACACGGGCATGGTTCTTCAATGGCCGGTCCAATGTCCACTACTCCATATACCTTCTCTCTCCCTGTATTATTCTTAGGCCTACACCTACTAATGTTCTTTGGTTTCTAATGATGTTGGATAGGGGGATAAAAGTGACTCTTTCTTATTTATCTAAAACTAAAAGCAAATCCCCAATCACATACTTCTTCATTTAAAATGAACCGCATGATAGTTATCTTGGGATTTTATTTTTGTGTTTAAATTCTTTAAAATGAGCAAGTATATATATGTAAAGTGAAAATTTTAAGAATTAATAGTTCAGAAGATCATTTTGTAGGACTTTTCACCATGCTATTAGAAGTTAATATAATTCACTTTTCATTTTCTTATCCTAAAACCTTGTTCATTTTAGAGGATTTATATATTTTTTTCTTTTTATGTTTTCATTGATATATATGCGTGTAGGTTTATATAAAAGATAAAAAAATTAATTAAATCAAATTTTAATCTTTTTTCTCTTTTCTTTTTCTCTAATTGTAAGTTCAAGAAAAGTATTTAAAATTTGTTGGCTATTTATTGGTTACAAAAGCAATTGATTCTCTTGTTGAAACTATCTATTGGAATAGTATGAGAATTATATTTAAAATGTTTGTTTACGCGTCATTATTTTGATAAAAAAAATTTTAATAGAAAAAGATCTTTTTTTTATTTTTTAGCATGTTTGTCAAGTTTTTATAATAAAAGTAAAAATATTAAAAAAATTAAAAAAATATTTTTTGAGAAGTTATAATTTATATCTTTTTTTAAAAATATTTTTTCTTTAAAAAAAGATATTTTTCATGTAATAAATAGAAAAATACTTTTATATCATTATATCCAAATATAATTGATAAATAAAAAGATTTTTTTAAATGAGATATCCAAATATAAAATTACTTTTATTTTGATAAATAAAATTTTTTTAAAAAAAATAACTCAAAAAAAAATATTTTTTTTAAAAGGTCACTCAAACAAACCCTAAATTTCATTGTAAGTATTTAAAAATATAGATAAATCTCTTAACTATAAAAGAGTTAGATATAAAAATTACCCTTTTTGTATTAAAATAAAAATAAATAGAAGACCCTTTTTAAAAGAAGTCTTTTTTACTTTTTGATGAATCTAAAATATGAAAGAGAGAGTTGATTTAGAAAGGATAATGTATTATATATACATAAGATATTAAACCAAGATGAATGAAAAAAGTATTGCTATATAACGGCCATAATAAGCAACCCTCCAGTAACTTCATTGAGCATTTGATCATTAACCCTTGTTTTTAGTAAAGTATTATACAAGCAACCTCCATTAACTTCACTTGCCTAATTTTGATCATTTTTTTCCTAACAATATTTAATTTTGCTCCTACCTGTATAATTAGTCGATAGATCCTTGTCCAAAAAATATATATATTCTTTTATTTAGTTTTTTGAAAAATGGTAGTGGCGCCTAGTAGATAGATATCAGTGAAATACCTAGGTAAAATGTATGATTAAAGGAGATGGGATATCTTATAATATAAGAACCTTTTTATTATGCCAAAAATTTGGTACAATTGGTTGGTATCGAAAAGATTAAATAATTAAAGTAAAAAAAATTATTATTCATGAAGTATATTATGGTTGAAAAAAATAAAAATGAGCTAGATTTGATGGTTAAGTTATTTTATGTTTGGTGTTTAAATTTATTTGAAATTCAAGACTACCTCCAATTTAAATTTACTTGAGATTTTATACTACTTAAAGTATAATTTACTTGAAGTCTAAAGTTATACCAATTAGTTTAGAATTTTTTTTTGATAAATAGGATTAGTTTCAATATGTAAATGATAAAGATAAGTTACAAAAAAGGTCAATCAATAAGTAATAATGGATAAAGTGGTAATTATAATTCTGTTTGTGGTAATTTAAGTTTAGAATCTTGAGTGTATATATTACGTGGCTTGGTTTATTTGGTTGCCTATAAAAGGTCTTATGCATTTATTGTAAAAGGGAATGAGGAATCACAATAGAGGATTTTATTTTTCGCTCAAATTTGTGTCTCTTTGTGCGTATTACTTACGGCAGAATATTGTAAAATTACTTCAAGTCTTCTAAAGATTTCACATGGTATCAAGAGCGTAAGATCCTTGGTGCCTCTTCTTTTTTTATCCATGGGTCTCACCATCAATGATACTACACAAAATCGTCCTCTCCTTTATCCAATTCCAGAGAAGCTGCACGAGAATAACTATTTTTATGTGGCAACAACAAGTCCTCTTCATAATTCTTGGCCAAAATCTTCATGATCATATTATTTCTAGAAAGAAACCATCCCAATATGCAACTGATGCAGAGAAAACAGCAGGTACAGTTTCTAAAACCTATTCGGATTAGGTTCTTCAAGATTACAACCTCAGCTCCTAGCTCCTAGTATCCATGGATGTGGACTTCAAAAATTGTATGGTCTATTGAACCTCTATATGTGAAATGTGGGAAAAACTTCAAATTTCTTTTGCTTCTTCAATTAAGACCAAGTCCAAGCAATTCAAATTACAGCTCAAGAATTGCGAGAAAATCAATCTTACAGCCTCTCAATACATTACAAAAATAAGAAATCTTGTGAATTCTCTATCTGCTATTGGTGATCTAATTTCCACAAATGATCACATTAAAGCTTTGTGCGATGGTCTCATAGAGAAATATTCTTCATTCATCATCACTGTACGTGCAAAATCAGATTTGTACACTATCAGAGAGGTGGAGGCTCTTTTAATTTCTCACGATGACATGTCAGAAAAGTTCAAACAAAATTCTATTGCCATGGCTCAGGCTCACTTTGCCCAACCTTCTTCTTTAAATTTTAAAAATTTTGGATGGGAAAGCTTTGATTCCAAAAGAGGCAGAGGTGGACGCTACACACGTGGTGGAAGAAATTCTTGACAACTTGAAAATTGTCCTTAATGCCAATTTTGCGGATGGTTTGGACATGTTGTTCTTCATTGCTATCACTGTTATGATCAGAAATTTAAAGGTCCTTCATCCTTCAAATCGTCATCTGTTCCTTCCTCATCACAACAGATTTCATCTACTTTTGCAAACTTAAACCCACCACCTCCTCTTCCTTACACAGCCCCTCCACCTACTTCCTATTTGGCCACTCCCTTTGCTGTTTCTGAAGCATCTTAGTATGCTGATTCAGAAACCTCCCACCATCTCATTAGTGATGCACCCAATCTCTTCTCAGCATTTGATTATGAAGGCCAAGACTAACTTTATGTTGCTAATGGAACATGTTTATCTATTGTTAAAACTGATTCTATGCTATTATCTGATCCCGAATCTAATAGATTATTTGTTTTGAAAAATATTTTACAAGTTCCTGAAATTGCCAAAAATTTGTTTAGTGTCTCGAAATTTTGCCTAGATAATAATGTGTATTTTGAATTTCACCCATTTGATTGTTTTATTAAATCTCAGGTCAACCGCGAGACTCTTCTTCGAGGGTTCCTTAGAAATAGCCTTTACACCTTCAATAATTTGGTTGCACAAACTCATCTTGATTGTAATATTCTTAAACAAGCTTTTTTTTTCAATCTAATATTCCTAGTTCAATATGGCATAAGAGGCTTGGACATCCCTTTATGGCTATAGTTAAGATTATCTTGCAATCCTGTAATATTGCTTTTGTTCGAAATAAAGATGCTACTGCTCTATGTGATGCTTGCTGTCTTTACAAAATGCATGCTCTTTCCTTTCCTCTTGAATTAGTTTTTATTGATTTGTGGGGGACCGGCCCAGTTCACTCTTGATCTGGTTATCGTTATTATATTAGCTTTGTGGATGCTTATACACATTACACTTATCTTTATCTTTTGCATGCTAAGTCCCAAGTTTTTTAAATTTTCGTTCAATTTAAAACAATGATGGAGAAACAAACATGATTTTTTCTAAAGTCCATTCAAACGGACAATGTCAAGGAATTTCTATCGTCTTCCTTTAAGACTTTCTTACAGGATCATAGTATAAATCACAGGCTCGCATGTCCATATACGCATCAACAACTGGGTATTGTTGAAAGAAAACACCGCCACATTGTGAAAGTTGGACTTTCCTTACTTGCTACTATATCAATGCCTCAAACACATTAGGAAAATGCCTTTCTTTCATATATCTTTTTAGTTAATCGTTTACCCACACCAGTTTTGAAAATGAAAACTTCTTATGAAATGTTATATCTTAAGAAACCTAATTATAGTATTTTGTGCATATTTGGTTGTGAATGTTATCCACACACTCGTCCTTATAATGCACATAAACTTGATTTTAGATCTGAGAAGAGTGTCTTTTTAGGATATGCACCTCAACATAGAGGTTTTAAGTGTTTAAACTCTTCTTCTCATTGCTAGAATTATTTTATTTGATGAATCATGCTTTCCTTTTCAATCTATGTTTACCAATTTAGTTACTAATTCATCTCCAATGCAGCCTGGTGTTACTCCAACTAATTCTAGCTTATCATCCACTCCTGAATTGGTTAACTTTGCCTCTCCACCAAACACTTTTACACCACCAAGACCTAAATCTCTTTCCGCTCCCTCCCTCATCGAACCTATATAAACTCTAGCCACTTTGCCCATCCTCCTTATATACCAAAAAATAATCACCCTATGACTACAAGAGCTAAGGCTGGCATTCATAAGCCCAAAGCCTTGGCTGCCACATCTACTAATTTGGATTTAGTGCAAAATATCCTTTCATCCGTTAAACAAGCCAAATACTCTTCTCATTGGATTCAGGCAATGCAAGAAGAGTATGTTGCACTCTTGAAAAAAATCAAACCTGGACCCTTGTTACCTCCACTAAATTCAACTATTATTGGGTGTAGATGGGTATATGCTATTAAGAAGACTCCTAACAATTCAATTATGAGGTATAAAGCCAAACTTGTGGCTAAAGGGTGTCATCAACAACATGGCGTAGATTTCACTGAAATGTTTAGTCATGTTGTCAAATTGCCCACTGTCCGTACTATGCTTACCATAGCTCTCTCTAATGGTTGGTGTCTAAGGCAATTTAACTTTAATAATGTCTTTTTTAATGGTGACCTTGATGAGATTGTCTATATGACTCAACTACTGAAATTTGAGGATCAAGACACTACTTTTGTGTGTAAGTTAAATCGTGCCATTTATGGACTCAAACAGGCACCACGTGCCTAGTACAATAAATTATGTTCTACTCTTACAAAGTTTGGGTTTACTCCTACAAGAACTGACACATCTTTGTTTACTAAATTTACATCCTCCTCTACTATTTTTATTCTTGTCTATGTTGATGATATAATGATCACTGAAAGTGATCCACAAGAAATCTTTAAGTTGATCTCTAGTTTAAGTGATATTTTTTCTCTCAAAGATTTAGGAAGCTTATATTTTTTCTTGGGCTTGAGTTTAATACACTTTTTGATTCAAGTATTCATGTTTCTCAAAGAAAATATATCAGTGAATTGTTGAGCAGAGTTGGTACGCTTCATAGTAAGCCAATGCCTACATCCATGCTATCAACCTTGAAATTAACTTCTAATGGCTCTGAGTTATTTGAAGATGTGACTTTTTATAGGTCTATTGTGGAGGGGAAGAGGGATTGCAGTATGTTACTCCTACTCATCTGGAGATAGCTTTTATTGTAAATCGCATGAGCCAGTTTATGCATCGGTCTCTTCAGCAGCATTGGTTGACAATGAAGAGAATATTGAAATATCTTTCAGGTGCTAGTGATTATGGTTTATGTTTTTCAAAATATACTAATTTTTTAATAGCTTATGCAGATCCAGATTGGGCCAATGATCTTGATGATCGAAGGTCGACGAGTGGATATTGTGTTTATTTGGGCTGCAATCTAATGATTTGGTCGAGTAAAAAACAAGCTGCAATAAGTAGGCCATTGACTGAAGCGGAATTCAGGTGTTTGGTAAATGCAGCGGCTGATATTACTTGGATAGAAAATCTGCTCAAAGATCTTAAGATCTCTTCTTCAGTCCTACCAACCATCTTTTACGATAACTTGAGTGCTATGTTGTTGGTGACTAATTCGGTTCTTCATAGCCGTTCCAAGCATTTTGAAGTGGACCTTCATTTTGTTCGAGACAAAGTCAAGAAGAAGTAGCTAGTTGTGGTTCACATCCCAGTAGTGTTGCAAGTTGCTGATCTTTTAACTAAGCCAGTTTCCTCGGCACTCTTTCATAATTTTAGAAACAAACTCAGACTCCAACCTTTAGAAGTCATGAGTTTGAAAGGGGTGTAAATGATAAAGATAAATTACAAAAAAGGTCAGTAAGTGATAATGGATAAAGTGGTAATTATAATTCTATTAGTGGTAGTTTAAGTTTAGAATCTTGAGTATGTATATTGTGTGGTTTGGTTTATTTGGTTACCTATAAAAGGCCTTTTGCATCTATTGTAAAGGGGAATGAGGAATCACAATAGATGATTTTATTTTTCGTTCAAATTTGTGTCTCTTTGTACGTATTACTTATTGCAGAATATTGTTACTTCAAGTCTTCTAAAGATTTCACACAATAAATTAGAGGAACTTTTATGCCTTCACACACTTATTCACTCTAAAATTTTTAGTCACATTAACATCCAGGAACGCAAGTCACAAATTCATATAAGTAATAGGATACTCTATCTTTTTTCTTTTTAGTAATTTCACTTATGGATTTTCTTTTTGTTATTTAAATTCTATCATTTTCATTCAAGCACTTGTCAAATTCTGCATATTTTAATACAATAATTTTCAATTCTTTATATTTTTGTATTTATTATTTCTTACTCTTTGTTTTCTATAATTATTATTGTTTATATTTTTATTGAGTATGTGGTGCACGGAATTGTGAATCACACTTTTCACAACTCCGGTACAACTAACCAGCAAGTACACTGGGTCGTCCAAGTAATACCTTACATGAGTAAGGGTCGATCCCACGGAGATTGCCGGCTTGAAGCAAGCTATGGTTATCCTGTAATCTTAGTCAGGAAATTAATAATAAAAATGGTTTTGTTTGTAGAAAGTAAAAGATCATGAAATGAATGATACTTGTGGTTCAGTAATGAAGAACAGGTTGAGGTTCCGGAGATGCTCTGTTGTCTGAACCTCTGCTTTCTTACTGTCTTCTTCTCCAAACACACATGGCTCCTTCTATGGCAAGCTATATGTTGGTGGATCACCGTTGTCAATGGCTACCATCCGTCCTCTCAGTGAAAATGGTCCAGGTACGGTTTTTGCACGGCTAATCATCTGTCGGTTCTCACTTATGTTGGAATAGGATCTCTCTATCCTTTTGTACACTGTCACTGCGCCCAACATTCGTGAGTTTGAAGCTCGTCACAGTCATCCCGTCCTAGATCCTACTCGGAATACCACAGACAAGGTTTAGACTTTCCAGATCTCAGGAATGCTGCCAATTGGTTCTTGCCTCTACCACGAAGGTTCTGATCTCACAAGTTTAAATGCTCTGTTGTCAGGAGATGCAAGTCAAACTCGTGGATTAGAATCCCAAGAGATACGCACTCAAGCTGTCGCCCAATGACTACATTGAGTTCAGATAGAAAGGAAGTGGTTGTCAGGCACGCGTTTATAAATTTGAGAATGATAATGAGTGTCACGGATCATTACATTCTTCGTATTGAAGTACGAGTGAGTATCTTAGAATAGAAACAAGCGTGATTGAATAGAAAACAGTAGTAATTGCATTAATCCATTGAAACACAACAGAGCTCCTCACCCCCACCTATGGAGTTTAGAGACTCATGCTGTAGAAGATACAATAAGAGATGTAAAATGTCATAATTTACAAAATGAATCCCTAAAAGTAATTTTTATACTAAACTAGTAACTTAGATTACAGAAAATGAGTAACTAAGTGCAGGTAGTGCAGAAATCCACTTCCGGTGCCCACTTGGTGAGTGTTTGGGTTGAGCTTCCAAGCTTCCACGTGCATATGCCTCGAAGTGGAGTTAAACGCCACCCTGGGTGCCAAAATGGGCGTTTAATGCCAAGAAGTATTCCGGTTCTAGCGTTTTACGCCAGAAAAGGGTTTCTAGCTAGCGTTTAACGTTAGTTTAGGCCATCAAATCTCGAGAAAAATATGGACTTTTATACATTGTTGGGAAGCCCAAGATGTCTACTTTCCAACACAATTGAGAGTGCATCAATTGGGCTCTTGTAGCTCTAGAAAATCCACTTCGAGTGCAGGAGGGTCAGAATCCAACAGCATCTACAGTCCTTTCTCAGCCTCTGAATTAGATTTTTGCTCAGGTCTCTCAATTTCAGCTAGAAAATACCTAAAATTATAGAAAAACAAATAAACTCATAGTGAAGTCCAGAAATGTGATTTTTTAATAAAATTTAATAAAAATATAACAAAAAGTGAATGAAACATGCTAAAAACTATATGAAAACACTACCAAAAAACGTATAAAATATCTGCTCATCTCAACACCAAACTTAAACTGTTGCTTGTCCCCAAGTAACTAGACAAATAAAATAGGATAAAAAAGAAGATTATGGTGCAATAAAATCTCAGAGTCTTTAATGAGCATCAAATTTAAATTAGATGAGCGGGGCTTATAGCTTTTTGCTTCTGAATAGTTTTGGCATCTCACTTTATCCTTTAAAATTCAGAATGATTGGCATCGATAATAACTCAAAATTCAGATAGAGTTATTGATTCTCCTAGTTTAGTATGTTGATTCTTAAACACAGCTACTTATGAGTCTTGGCCGTGACCCTAAGCATCTTGTTTTCCAGTATTACCACCAGATACATAAATGCCACAGACACATAACTGGGTGAACCTTTTCAGATTGTGACTTAGCTTTGCTAGAGTCCCCAGTTAGAGGTGCCCAGAGTTCTTAAGCACGCTCTTTTTGCTTTGGATCACGACTTTATCCACTCAGTCTCAAGCTTTTCACTTGGACCTTCATGACACAAGTACATGGTTAGGGACAGCTTGATTTAGCCGCTTAGACTAGGATTTTATTCCTTTGGACCCTCCTATCCACTGATGCTCAAAGCCTTGGATCCTCTTTACCCTTTCCTTTTAGTTTAAAGGGTTACTAGCTTTTTTGCTCTTGCCTTTTAGTTTAAAGAGCTATTGGCTTTTTCTGCCTACTTTTTCTTTTTCTTTATTTTTCGCCCTTTTTTTTCACAAGCTTTGTATTTTTCACTGCTTTTTCTTGCTTCAAGAATCAATTTTATGATTTTTCAGATTATCAATAACATTTTTCTTTTTTCATTATTCTTTCAAGAGCCAAACATTACTTAAATTTCAGTATATAAAGAAAATATGCACTGTTTATGCATTCATTTAGAGAGCTAAAGTAATGACACCGCATATAAATAATTTGGATTTTTCTTATTATATACTCGAAATGTTTGCACCCTTGCTCTTCTAAAAAAAATCTACTATTTTATTCATGTTTAATGATGATAAGAAGAGTAAATTATAGCCAAATTGAAAAAAATAAAAATAAAGTACTACTCATGCAACAGAAGAATGGAAATTTAAATGCTACTAATACTTATGGAATAATAAAAATAAACGACTCTAATACTAATGCTCATGTAACTCTTAAAATAGGTTTCTAATAGCAAAAGTTATCACAGAGTTAGAACTCAACAACCTTTATTCTGAGAGAGAGGCGCTCCTTCAATCTGTGGGATGGCTGGCTCTTCAAGGGACAGCTTCTGGCGCTTTAGCTCCTGTATCTCACGCCCTTCCTTCTCTTGTTCTTTGAGTAGTTTACAGAGCATATTGTTTTTATTCTGCTGCTCTTCTTTGAGTTGATCCATAGCTTCATGCAGCTTGGTGACAGATACTTCTAAGTAGGCCCAATAATCAAATTGAGGAATTTCTGGGAGGAGCTCATGCGCCCTCCTCTTGATGGGATTTTCTTGAACTTGAGGTCCATCCATTACTTTTTGGGTGATTGGGTGTTCAACTGGGATGTACTCATTTACACCTATCTGTACCCCTGCATCTTTGCATAACAGACTATTCAAGCTTGGGTAAGCCAGTTTGGCCTCAGTAGATTCCTTGTTTGCAATTATGTAAATTTCACAAGGAATCAGCTGATAGACCTCTAATGCACCACTATTTCGTGGTACATCTTGTGCTTAATTGAGTGGATTTCATCTACTATTCTCACACTTATTCATACAATTCGCATGTTTTACGTTTTCCTTCCTGATTTTGTACTATGATTGAAAACATGTTTCTTTGGTCTTAATTTAGCTAATTTTAATCCTCTCTTATTACCATTTGATGCCATGATATGTGTGTTAATATTTTTCAGAGATTACAGGGCAGGAATGGCTTAGAAGATGGAAAGGAAGCATGCAAAAGTGAAAGGAATACAAGAAACTGAAGGAACTGCTAGAGCTGTCCAATCTGACCTCTTGGTACTAAATCGATCATAACTTGAGTTACAGAGGTCCAAATAAGGCGGTTTTAGTTGCTTTAAAAAGCTAACATTTGGGGCTTCGTAACGATATATAATTTTTTATAGCTTTCCTAAAGATAGGCGACGCACACGCGTGGATCACGCACACGCGTGACCTGGAGAAAACACAATCCACGCGTACGCGTGACTTTGCCGCGTGCTGGATGTATCAGAAATCGCTGAGGGCGATTTTTGGGCTATTTTTGATCCAGTTTTTGGCTCAGAAAACATAGGTTATAGGCTATAAAGTGGGGGAATGCATCCATTCATGGAGACAACATTCATTCACATAATTTTAGGTTTAGATGTAGTTTTCTAGAGAGAGGGGCTCTCTCCTCTCTCTTAGGTTTTAGGATTTAGGATTTCTATTAGTTTTAGGCTATTTCTTCTTCATTTCAGGTTCAATGTTCCTTTACTTTGGTTTCTCTTCTATTTTTATTTATTCTATTACTTTGATTTATGAATTCTCATGTTAGATTTCATTTTATATTTAAATATAATTTGAGGTATTTCAGATTTATGATTGCTTTCTTTTATTTATGATATAAATAATTTGGATTTTCCCCCTTTGGCTTTAGTTGAGTAATTGGAGACACTTGAGTTATCAAACTCCTTGTTGATTGAAAATTGAAATTCTTTGCTGATTGATTTGAATTCCCCTAACTCTAGTCTTTTCTTAGGAATTGACTAGGACTTGAGGAATCAAATTGATTTATCCACTTAACATACCTTCATAGTTAGAGGTTGACCAAGTGGGAGCAAAATCCAATTCTCATCACAATTGATAAGGATAACTAGGATAGGACGTCCAGTTCTCACACCTTGCCAAGAGCTTTTCTAGTTATTAGTTTATTCCTTTTGCCATCTACTATTCTTGCTTCTTATCTAAAAACCCCCAAAAGATACTTTTCTCGTAACCAATAATAAACACACTTCCCTGCAATTCCTTGAGAGACGACCCGAGGTTTAAATACTTCGGTTATTAATTTTTATTGGGTTTGCTTTAGTGACAAACAAGTTTTTGTATGAAGAAATTCTTGTTGGTTTAGAAACTATACTAGCAACGTGATTATTTTTGTGAATTCTTTACTAGCAAAAATCCTCTCATCCCTTTGAATTCATGTCCCTTTCTCTTCTCCCTTTTCAGGATGGCCACCAGGAAGGATAAAGAGAAAGCCTCTACAAAGAGCACCAGCTGAGGAATCACAACCCCCGTCCACCTGCACAACTTTGCATGCACCGACGACGGTGCAATCTTTAAGTGTGGGGAGGTCGATACCGACTGCCGTGGGTTAGTTATTTTCTTCTCAACACCAATATTTAATTTTCTATGTTAATTTAGTTGTTGCATTTGCACGTTTGATTGCATGTTTGTTACATTTTATGCATATTTTACCACTGCTTGGTTGAAGTAATAATTTCTTTTTCAAGAAACTATTTTAGAGTATTTCACTAAATTGAATTAAAATTTTTGTTAAACTTGTCTGAAGAATTTTATTTTGGAACATGGTTTAGAGCTCGAACACACAAAACCAGTGAGATTTTGAGCCTATTCGATTGGTTGCATTTTACCAACCAATATATTTTATTTTTTGTGTGTGTTGTTCTCTCTAAAATTGTAATCTATATCTTGCTTGATTCTATATTTTCATGGTTTAATGTATGCATATACTTATATGATTGAGGCCTTGTTTCACTTAGCTTACATACCCATATGGCCTTACCCTTTCATTATCCTTTGCAAACCAATGTTGAGCCTATTTTACCCCTTTGTTCTTTACTTTAGCTCATCACTAACTCTAAGCGAAAAATAATAATGTCTTTAATTTGAATCCTTGATTAGCTTAGACTAGTGAAAGTGCTCATGAAATAAGTGTGGAAAAAGTGGGTTTGGAAACGTTTGGTTTGGGAATTGAGTATGTTAGACTTTGTATGAAAATGTGAAAAATGTTAAGAACATGTTTATGCATTCAATACCTTAATCATATGCATTGAAAAAGGAAAGAAAAAAATAGATTAAGAAAAGAAAAATAGAAAAAGAAAAAAAAGAGAAAAAGAAAAGAAAAAGAGCAAAAAAATAAAAAGGGGACAAAATGCCCCAAAGTAAATGGTGATAGCAATGCATATGTACTGTACTCAAAAATTGGAATTCATGAATATGTAGTAAACACAGTTAATGGGTAGTTATTGATTTTATATTATGATTATATGGATTGTCCTAAGTTAGGTGAGAAGTTTAGGTTAATTAATGATTCAAATTTCAGTCCACTTGACCAAATACAATCCTACCTTGACCTTGACCCCATTACAACCCTCAAAAGACCTCTTGATTTATGTATTTATGCATTAAACTTTTGTTGATTGTTAGATAAAGAGCAAGTCTTAGAAAGCAAGGTTAGTAGAGAATTGAGAGAATCGAACCTTAAACACTTGAGTAATTAGAGTGTATACACTTCCGGTGAGGGTTCGATGCTCGATTCTTTGTTTCCGGCTTTCATGAGCTATCTTCTTCTTGCAAGTTATTTGTACTTCATTTTTATGATTTGAATTAGTGGAATCCTGTTCATTTTTGTTCTTGGAAGATTTATTTACTTTTAACCAAGTAGGTAAAAGCATTTTGCATGTAGTTGCATTCATATAAATAGGTTACATTTCATACATCCTACCATTCCTCTTCACTCTTTATAGCTTCTTTTGAGCTTAGCATGAGGACATGCTAATGTTTAAGTGTGGGGAAATTTGATGCACCACTATTTTGTGGTACATCTTGTGCTTAATTGAGTGGATTTCATCCACTATTCTCACACTTATTCATACAATTCGTATGTTTTACGTTTTCCTTCCTGATTTTATGCAATGATTGAAAATATGTTTCTTTGGTCTTAATTTAGCTAATTTTAATCCTCTTTTATTACCATTTGATGCCATGATATGTGCGTTAGTGTTTTCAGAGATTACAGGGTAGGAATGGCTTAGAAGATGGAAAGGAAGCATGCAAAAGAGGAAGGAATACAAGAAACTGAAGGAACTGCTAAAGCTGTCCAGCCAGACCTCTTGGTACTAAATCGATCATAACTTGAGCTACAAAGGTCCAAATGCGGCGGTTCTAGTTGCGTTGGAAAGCTAACATCTGGGGCTTGGCAACGATATATAATTTTTCATAGCTTCTCCAAAGATAGGTGATGCGCACGCGTGGATCTCGCGCATGCGTGACCTGGAGAAAACTCAATCGACGCATACGCGTGGACGACGCGTACGTGTAGACGACGCGTACGTGTGACTTTGCCGCGTGCTGGACGTATCAGAAATCATTGGGGGCGATTTCTGGGCTATTTTTGACCCAGTTTTCGGCCCAGAAATTACAGATTAGAGGCTATAAAGTGGGGGAATGCATCCATTCATGGAGACAACATTCATTCACATAATTTTAGGTTTAGATGTAGTTTTCTAGAGAGAGAGGCTCTCTCCTCACTCTTAGGTTTTAGGATTTAGGATTTCTATTAGTTTTAGGCTATTTCTTATTCATTTTAGGTTCAATGTTCCTTTACTTTAGTTTCTCTTCTATTTTTATTTTTTCTATTACTTTGATTTATGAATTCTCATGTTAGATTTGATTTTATATTTAAATATAATTTAAGGTATTTCAGATTTATGATTGCTTTCTTTTATTTATGATATAAATAATTTGGATTTTTTCCCTTTTGGCTTTGGTTGAGTAATTGGAGACACTTGAGTTATCAAACTCCTTGTTGATTGAAAATTAGAATTCTTTGCTGATTGATTTGAATTCCCCTAACTCTAGTCTTTTCTTAGGAATTGACTAGGACCTGAGGAATCAAATTGATTTATCCACTTAACATACCTTCATAGTTAGAGGTTGACCAGGTAGGAGCAAAAGCCAATTCTCATCACAATTGATAAGGATAACTAGGATAGGACGTCCAGTTCTCATACCTTGCCAAGAGCTTTTCTAGTTATTAGTTTATTCCTTTTGCCATCTACTATTCTTCCTTCTTATCTAAAAACTCCAAAAAGATACTTTTCTCATAACCAATAAAAAACACACCTCCCTGCAATTCCTTGAAAGACGACCCGAGGTTTAAATACTTCGGTTATTAATTTTTATTGGGTTTGCTTCAGTGACAAACAAGTTTTTGTACGAAGGGATTCTTGTTGGTTTAAAAACTATACTAGCAACGTGATTATTTTTGTGAATTCTTTACTAGCAAAAATCCTTTCGTCAACCTCCACTTCTTTTTCCAGTATAATACAGTAAATCATCACTGCCCTTTTGACAGTGACTTCAAAGCGGTTACTGGTGGGAAGTATAGAACGCCCAATGAAATTCAGCCAGTCCCTAGCAATTGGTTTGAGATCTCCTCTCTTCAGTTGATTTGGAACACCTTTTGAATTGGTTATCCACTTGGTTCCAAGGAGGCATATGTCCTCTAGAACTTGATCCAACTTTTTATCTTTAGCCATTCTCCTATTAAAGGATTCTGGATCATCTTGTAGTTGAGGAAGTTTGAGGACTTCTCTCACTTTGTCAAGGTGGAAGTAAATAACCTTCCTTCAGACCATAGTTCGAAAAGTGTGGAAGGCAGTTCCTTCTATTCTTTGCTTATCTGTCAGCCATAGATTTGTATAGAATTCCTGGACCATGTTTCTTCCTACATTCATCTCAGGATTAGCTAGGATTTCCCAGCCTCTATTTCGAATCTGCTCTTGGATCTCCGGATATTCATCTTCTTTCATATCGAACTTGACTTCCAGGATCACTGATCTTCTGCACACAATTTTGAAGTAATGATCTGCATGTTCTTTGGTGCAGAAACTTTCATGTATCCAAGGTAGTTTTGGATTGTTTTCTTTCTTGCCTCTTGGAGTGGTTTGTTTTCTTTTAGGGGCCATGATCTCAGTCTGTTTTAGCTCAGTGATCATGGAAAATCACACCAAACTTAGAGTTTGCTTGTCCTCAAGCAAAAGAAAAGAAAGAAGAGGAATAGAGGGAGAGAAATATTTGAATAATGGGTCAAGGAGGTTGGCCGAATGTGTATTTAAAAGGGAGGGGGGAATGGGTTTCAAATTTTTAGAAAAAGATATGATTGATAAAAGATAAACATGATATGAAAAAGATAAGATTTTAAAATTTAAAATATATGAAAAAGATACGAGGAAGTGAAATCTGAATTTTTGTTAATGCATCTAAGAATTAAAAGATAATATGGATGAATAAAAAAATTTTGGAAAGAAATTGGAAAAAAATGAGTTTTAAAAATGTTTTGAAAAAGAATTGAAAAAGAGTTAAAAGAAAAATTTTTTTATAAGATTATTAATTTTGGAAATGGAAGTTGAAAGAAGAATATTTGTAACATTTGTATGCAGAAAATTATGAATTAAAATAAGAAAATTTGAAAAAAATTGAATTGGAAACGAAATTCCCTCCCCTTGCTGTTCTAGCGTTAAACGCCCAGAATGATAGTCATTCTGGTGTTTAACGCCCATCTGGTGGCCATTTTGGGCGTTTAACGCCCAGTCAGGTACCCTGACTGGCGTTAAACGCCAGAAATCCTTTATTACTGGGCATTTTTCTGAATGCTCAGGATGCTGCTGTTCTGGCATTAAACGCCCAGAATGCTACCCATTCTGGCGTTTAATGCCCAGAATGATACCTTTACTGGCGTTTGAATGCCAGTGAGCTCTTTTTCTCTGTGATTTCTCTGCTTTATGTTCTGAACATTCATTTTTCTAAATTATTTACTGAAATTTATTAACAAACATGAATAACAGAATTAAATAAACTCAAAACATCTAATTTTTTGCTAATGGTTGGGTTGCCTCCCAGCAAGTGCTTCTTTATTGTCATTAGCTGGACTTTACTAAGGTTTAATCTAGTCTCAGTCTTGAGCACTCTTGCGCAACATTGCCTTCAAGATAATGTTTGACTCTCTATCCATTAACAATGAACTTTTTGTCAGAGTCAATATTCCGAAGCTCTACATATCCATATGGTGACACACTCGTAATCACATATGGTCCCTTCCACCAGAATTTCAATTTCCCAGGGAACAATCTGAGCCTAAAGTTAATCAGCAGAACCTTCTGTCCTGGCTCAAAGACTCTAGATGACAGCTTGCTGTCATGCCACCTTTTTGCTTTCTCCTTGTAAATTTTAGCATTTTCGAAAGCATTGAGTCTAAACTCCTCTAGCTCATTCAATTGGAGTAATCTTTTTTCTCGAACTACCTTAGCATCAAGGTTTAGAAACCTGGTTGCCCAGTAGGCCTTGTGTTCCAGTTCCACTAGCAGATGACAGGCTTTGCCATACACAAGCTGGTATAGAGAGGTCCCTATAGGAGTCTTGAATGTGGTTCTGTACGCCCACAGAGCATCATCCAGACTTCTTGCCCAATCCTTTCTATGGGTACTTACAGTCCATTCCAGGATTTGTTTTAGTTCTCTATTTGAGACTTCAACCTGCCCATTTGTCTATGGATGATATGGAGTTGCCACTTTGTGGTTGATTCCATATCGGATCAGAACAAAGTCAAGCTGTTTATTGCAGAAATGAGTGCCTCCACCACTGATCAGTACCCTAGGGACACCGAACCTACTGAAGATATGCTTCTGGAGGAACTTTATCACTGTTTTAGTATCATTAGTGGGTATTGTAATTGCCTCTACCCATTTAGATACATAGTCTACTACCACTAGAATATAAGTGTTTGAATATGATGGTGGGAAAGGCCCCATGAAGTCAATACCCCATACATCAAACAACTCAATCTTTAAGATCCCTTGCTGAGGCATGGCATAACCATGAGGCAGATTACCAGCCCTCTGGTAACTGTCACAGTTACGTACAAACTCTCGAGAGTCTCTATAGAGAGTAGGCCAGTAGAAGGCATATTGGAGAACCCTTGTGGCTGTTCTCTCACCTCTGAAATGTCCTCCATATTGTGATCCATGGCAATGCCATAGGATCTTCTGTGCCTCTTCTTTAGGCACACATCTACGGATTATTCTGTCTGCACATCCCTTAAAGAGATATGGTTCATCCCACAAGTAGTACCTTGCATCCGAGACCGATTTTTTTTGTTTGCTGCCTACTGTACTCTTTGGGTATGAATCTCACAGCTTTATAGTTTGTAATGTTTACAAACTACGGTACTTCCTGAATGGCAAAGAGTTGCTCATCCGGAAAGGTTTCAGAGATCTCAGTAAGAGGGAGGGACGCTCCTGTTACTAGTTCTATCTGGGACAGGTGATCAGCTACTTGGTTCTCTGTCTCTTTTCTTTCTCTTATTTCTATATCAAACTCTTGCAGAAGCAACACCCATCTTATGAGACTGGGTTTTGAATCCTTCTTTGTGAGGAGATATTTTAGAGCAGCATGGTCAGTGTACACAATCACTTTTGATCCTACTAAATAAGATTTGAACTTGTCAATGGCATAAACCACTGCAAGCAACTCCTTTTCTATGGTTGTGTAATTCTTCTGCGCGTTATTTAAAACACGGCTAGCGTAATAAATGACATGTAGAAGCTTAACATGTCTCTGTCCCAATACTGCACCAATGGCATGGTCACTGGCATCACACATTAGTTCGAATGGTAATGTCTAGTCTGGTGCAGAAATGACTGGTGCTGTGACCAGTTTAGCTTTCAGAGTCTCAAAGGCTTGCAGACACTCTGTGTCAAAGACAAATGGTGTATCAGTGGCTAGCAAATTGCTCAGAAGTTTTGTAATTTTTGAAAAATCCTTTATAAACCTCATATAGAATCATGCGTGCCCCAGAAAACTTCTGATTGCCTTAACATTGGCAGGTGGTGGTAATTTTTCAATGACCTCTACCTTAGTTTGATCCATCTTTATTCCCTTGTTTGAAATTCTGTGCTCGAGGACAATTCCTTCAGTTACCATAAAGTGACATTTATCCCAGTTTAAAACTAGGTTAGTCTCTTGGCACCGTTTCAGAACAAGTGCTAGATGGTCAAGACAGAAGCTGAATGAGTCTCCAAATACAGAGAAGACATCCATGAAGACTTCTAGAAATTTTTCTACCATATCAAAGAAGATAGAGAGGATGCACCTCTAAAAGGTTGCAGGTGCATTGTGGTGCGGTATTTTACAACCCACAAGCTAACCGGCAAGTGCACTGGGTCGTACCAAGTAATACCTTACGTGAGTAAGGGTTGATCCCACGAGGATTGAAGGACTAAGCAACAATAGTGTTTGATAGGCTAAGTTAGACAAACAGAAAATAGTGTTTGAAAGTTCAAAAGCATGAACAGTAAATTTGGAATATTAAAGACAGGCAGATAAATAAGATGGGAATAAAATATTGAGAAGGTAGTTAAGGCTTCAGAGTTATCTATTTTTTCGGATTTACTTTTCTTACTAACTATTTTAATTATGTAGGATTTAATTTATGGCAAACTGTATGTGACTAGACCCTAATTCCTTAGACCTTCCTAGTCTCCTCTAAAATTCATTAACTGCCAATTCCTTGGTCAATTAATTCCAATTAGAGGGTGATAATCAATTTCTACTTTATATGCCGCAAAAACTCTAATTACCCAAGAAATAAAAGGATTATATGTCATGTATCCTGTTAAATTCAGATAATTAAAATTTAGGAGAATTTGTTTTCAAGCTGTTGTTCAAGTAAAGAGCTTTTCCAAGTTTTACAGGAACTCAAATAGAAAGAGGGTCATACTTCCGTTCCACCCAAATTCATAAATAAAGAGTGAAAACAATTCTTAAATTATAAATCCATACATAAATTAAAATAGAAAAAGTAATAAAATCAATCCATACAAGTAGACAGAGCTCCTAACCTTAACAATGGAGGATTAGTTGCTCATGGAATGTGGGATGTAAATTTGTATAGAATTCCCTAATGGAATCTCCCTAACGGAACCTCCTAATAAAAGAGAAGTCTCCCTTTTTTATAACTAATCCTAATTAATTTAAAAATCTAATATTTAAAATTAAGATAATATATTTTCCTATTTTAAAATCAAATTTGAATTTAAATCAGAATTAACTAACTACTCCGCGTCTTGTAACGTGGGGACCACTTGGCTTCACTGGATCCGCGCCTAACTTGGGTGCTAAAATAGGGCCCAGAAATCACCCTAGCATTTTCTGCACATGGCGCATGTCACGCGTACGCGTCAGTCACGCGTACACGTCGATGGCCTTTTCTGCGAGTCACGCGGACACGTCGGTCATGCGTACGCGTCGCTGAGCAAATCTTCAATTCACGCGTACGCGGAGAAAATCTTCAATTCATGCATACGCGTCAGTCACGCGTACGCGTCGCCATGGATACTTCCAGATCACGCGCACGCGTCAGGCACGCGTGCGCGTCGCTCCTCGCAGCCATCTTCTTTGATTCTTGTGCTGCAAAAACTCCATCAAATCCCGCCGAATGCTACCTAAAATAAACATTATTGCACAAAACTCAAAATAGCATCCATAGTGGCTAAAATATAATTAATTCTTGATTAAACTCAACAAATTAGATGCAAATTCACTAGAAAAAGATAAAAAAGATGCTCACACATCACAACACCGAACTTAAACTGTTGCTTGTCCTCAAGCAACCAAAATTAATATAGGCTTAGGATGTGAATTTGCATGAGAATGCGAGTTTGATTAAGCTCATGTCTCTTTTTATAGTGGGGTTTATAACTGTAATCCTGGATAGGTTTGGCATCTCACTCTCCTTTGAATCAGGAGGATGTTATTGTCATTCGGAATTAGAATCCGGATAATATTATGAATTCTCTGATCTTTACATTTTAGTTTAATCCTTGAACACAGCAAAATTGACTTTAATTTATTTTTCTTTGGTGCCTTGCACCTTGAGCCTAGCCGTGACTTTAAACGTTTTGTCCCAAGGATTACTTGACACAGAAACACCACAAGCACTTAACTAGGGGACTCTCTTTGAGTCCTGATTTTTCTTTCAGTTACTCCCAGACAGTGGTGCTCAAAGCCTTTGGCATACTCTGTTAAATGCACTTGGTCTCGACTCTAAGTGTTCTGTCTTCAAGGATTACTTGACACAATCACACCACAAGCATATGACTAGGGAAATAACTCTTTGAGCTTTTAATCATGTCTGACCTCCCTAGTCATTGATGCTCAGAGCCTTAGACCTTGCTTTTATTATTATTTATTTTTTTATATTATTTTTTTCTTTTGCTGTTTCTTTTGCTTCAAGGATTAAATTTTTGTTTATTTCAGAGAAGTCATAATAATTCTCTAAATTCCTGTTCCTTATACATCAACATTCTTTGATTCAAATTTAAATATGCACTGTTCATATCATGCATTCAGAATTGTAGAAAATACCACCACATTTAAGTAAATAAGACTATTCTTCAATATAAACTCACTTTCTCATGCAATACATCACTTCTGTATTTTCTTTGAATTAAAACTCAGTGGATAATACATGAGACATCTTTTCAGAATTAAAGCAATTAAGAGAAAGCTAAACTAGTCCTAGGATTTTAACTAATAAAGGATCATGCAACAAACAAAGCAAAATAGTAGAAAACTGGAACATAACATAGAAAAAGAGGGGAGGAATAAACAATGAAAGGAACTCAACCACCTTAATTATCCTAGCGGTCACTTTATTCTTCAGGTTGTGCTCCTCAGTGAAGATGATTCGTCTCCCTTTTGGTGCCATGGGAATAAACAGAAAACCCTTAAGCAAAGCGTCAACACCAAACTTAAAGGTTTGCTTGTCCTCAAGCAAAGAAGAAATGAAAATAAAAACAAATAGTGAGAGAAAAGTATAATATAAAGATAAAAGAACAAGAGAGAATTAGGATTGGGAGAGAGAAAAAGAAAAGTGAAAACTGTGCGGCGAACAGGTGTAGTTGTGCGGCGAAGGAGACGCGTACGCATAGGTCGCGAATTTTCTTAATGACGCGTTAGCGACAGGCACGCGTCCGCATGCCCTGGGTTTTGCGCGATTCGCGTAAAGCCAGCTGCGCGCACACACAACTCTCTGTTCGCGTGGCTTGGGAACTAATAATTTCATAGAAGGCGTGCGCGTCATGCACACGCACGAGTGGAGGACCATTTTTGCAAATGACGCGCACGCGTCATGGACGCGTTTGCGTGAGTAAATTTTGTGCCTCTAGCACGCTTCCAGCCCCAAGCTAGCACAACTCTCTGCCCAACACATATTTACGTCGAAATTCAAGGTCACGCGTACGCGTCACTGACGCGTACGCGTGGAGTGCCAAAATCACGAATGACGCGCACGCGTGGGGTACGCGTACGCGTGGGCTTATTTGTGTGAAAGGCTTCATTCTGGTGCCACTCCCACGCAACTCTCTGTTCATATTTATTTGTCACGCACATGAATATGACGCGTACGCGTCAGCGACGCTTGCGCGTCATATGCGCCTCTTTCTCTCTCTCTCTCTCTCTTTTTCTTTTTTTTATCCGGTTCCTGTTCTAAAATAGCTGCATGATCAGAAAATTAGTAAGAACTCAATAAAAATCAAATAAGCAAGAAAATTACTACTACGAAAAATAACTAAGAATGAAAAGGAATGATCATACCACGGTGGGTTGTCTCCCACCAAGCACTTTTAGTTAAAGTCCTTAAGTTGGACATGTGGTGAGCTCCTTGTCATGGTGGCTTGTGCTTGTACTGATCCAGGAATCTCCACCATTGTTTGTAATTCCAATGGCTACTGGGATCCCAAACTAGGCGCATAACGCCTTCGAGCAAGTTGAAGCAAGTGACGAGGCCCCAAGAGTGTTGATTGTGAGAATGAATCCCAGGATCCCAAACCTTACTTTTACATCCGTCTTCTTGTGGATCACCATTGTTCCCACCGGGTGGCAAGCGATCTAAATTCTCACAGAGACAACCAAACAACCTTCTAGATCCATTCAGTTGAGCTCTACACCAATCCTTGCACTTCAATTTGGAGCATGCAACCATATTAAACCTTGCTTGACGACTCTTACCACTAACCATCTTCCTTTTACTCTTAATGCCACAAAGAGTTCTAAGTTGACCATCCGTTTCCAGTAACCCATATTCAAGTGGGAAAGTACAGGTTAAGGATAGGAATTTTACCCACTTGAATGTTGCATTGAATGGTGATGGCTTTGGAAGAGGTCTTGCAAGCTCCACTCCCATGTGTTCTTTTTTGATTTCTTCTACCTCTTTGCAAGCTTCCTCAATTTGAACCTCTTCCTCTTGGTAGCTTTCTTCTAATTCAATCTCTTCTTCATTGTTTACCAAGGGCATGGGAGGTTGTGCATCTTCCTCTTCTTCCATATGTGAGGGTGGAAAGTTCTCTAATTCACTGGAGTATAAACTCCTTTGATTGGTTTCCTCACTTTCTTCCATAGGATCTTGCATTATATCTCTTGGGAAGAAATTTGCTTGTTCTTCTTCCTGGTTCTTGATTATTGTCTGCACATATCTCTCCATATTTTTAACACTTGTCTTTATATCATGTAGGCATTCTTTCATGAGGAGCTCAAGATCTGATGGTATTTGAGGTGAATAGGAAGATGGTGGCTCTTGATATGGGTAGAAGGATGATGGTTCTTGATATGGATAGAAAGAGGATAGTTCTTGGTATGGGTAGAGAGGTGGTGGTTCTTGGTATAAATATGGAGATGGTTGTTCTTGATATGAATATAGAGGTGGTGGCTCTTGATAGTTGGAATATGGAGTATTGAAGTTCCTTTGGTTTTGACTTTGCCAACCAAAATTTGGATAGTTCCTCCATCCACCATAATATGAATCACTACTCGGGTGTGAGTAGTAACCCATGTGATCTCTCTCCATTATTTTTCCTTAGCACAAAATACCAAAAAGAATTAAACACATCATGTGGTAAACAGGAAAGCAAAGAAGACAGAACAGAAATTTTTTTTAAAGGAAAATTACTACGGGGACACCAAACTTAATTTCAAAAATTAAGAGGAAAAAGAAAAAATTTTAAATAAAATAATTCAAAATAAATATATTTTTTCGAAAAATTTTTAAAAATAGATTTTAATAAAATAAAAAATAAAACGCTTAATCTAGCCAATCAAATAACTAATAGTTGTTAATCACAGTCAATCCCCGGCAACGGTGCCCAAAACTTGGTGCGATATTTTACAATCCACAAACTAACCGGCAAGTGCACCAGGTTGTACCAAGTAATACCTTACGTGAGTAAGGGTCGATCCCACGAGGATTGATGGACTAAGCAACAATAGTATTTGATAGGCTTAGTTAGACAAACAGAAAATAGTGTTTGGAAGTTTAAAAGCATTAACAGTAAATTTGGAATATTAAAGACAGCAAGATAAATAAGTTGGGAATAAAATATTAAGAAGGCAGTTAAGGTTTCAGAGTTATCTATTTTTTCAGATTTACTTTTCTTACTAACTATTTTAATTATGTAGCATTTAATTTATGACAAACTGTATGTGACTAGACCCTAATTCCTTAGACCTTCCTAGTCTCCTCTAAAATTCATTAACTGCCAATTCCTTAGTCAATTAATTCCAATTAGAGGGTGATAATCAATTTCTAGTTTATATGCCACAAAACTCTAATTACCCAAGAAATAAAAGGATTATATGTCACGTATCCTGTTAAATTCAGATAATTAAAATTTAGGAGAATTTGTTTTCAAGCTGTTGTTCTAGTAAAGAGCTTTTCCAAGTTTTACAGGAACTCAAATAGAAAGAGGGTCATACTTCTGTTCCACCCAAATTCATAAAATAAAGAGCGAAAACAATTCTTAAATTATAAATCCATACATAAATTAAAATATAAAAAGCAATAAAATCAATCCATACAAATAGACAGAGCTCCTAACCTTAACAATGGAGGATTAGTTGCTCATGGAATGTGGAATGTAAATTTTGTATAGAATTCCCTAATGGAATCCCCCTAACGAAACCTCCTAATAGAAGAGAAGTCTCTGCTTTTTATAACTAATCCTAATTAATTTAAAAATCTAATATTTAAAATTAAGATAATATCTTTTCCTATTTTAAAATCAAATTTGAATTTAAATCATAATTAACTAACTACTCCGCGTCTTGTAACGTGGGGACCACTTGGCTTCACTGGATTTGGGCCTAACTTGGGTGCTAAAATGGGTTCCAGAAATCACCCTCCAGCATTTTCTGTGTTTTCTGCACGTGGCGCATGTCACGCATACGCGTCAGTCACGCGTACGCGCTGATGGTCTTTTCTGCGAGTCACGCGGACGCGTCGGTCACGCGTACGCGTCACTGAGCAAATCTTCAATTCACGCTTATGCTCAGTCACGCGTACGCGTCACCTTGGATACTTCCAGATCACGTGCACGCGTCAGGCACGCGTGCGCATCGCTCGTCGCAGCCATCTTCTTTGATTCTTGTGCTGCAAAAACTCTATCAAATCCCGCCAAATGCTACCTAAAATAAACAGTATTGCACAAAACTCAAAATAGCATCCATAGTGGCTAAAATATAACTAATTCTTGATTAAACTCAACAAATTAGATGCAAATTCACTAGAAAAAGACAGAAAAGATGCTCACGCATCATATTGCACAGACCAAATGGCATTCTTTTGTAAGAAAATACTCCAGATGGACATGTGAATGCTGTTTTCTCTTGGTCCTGAGCATCTACTGTGATTTGGTTTTAACCTGAATAGCCATCCAAAAAGTAGTAGTATTTATGACATGTTAGTCTCTCTAGCATCTGGTCTATGAATGGCAAAGGAAAATGATCCTTTCTGGTGGCTTTATTGAGCCTTCTTTAGTCAATACATATTCGCCACCCTGTAACTGTTCTTGTAGGAACCATTTCATTCTTTTCATTATGAACAACTGTCATGCCTCCCTTTTTGGGGACAACTTGGACAGGGCTTACCCAGGAGCTATCAGAAATAGGATAAATAATCTCAGCCTCTAGTAACTTAGTGACCTCTTTCTTCACGACCTCCTTCATGGCTGGATTCAGCCGCCTTTGTGGTTGAACCACTGGCTTAGCATCATCCTCCAATAGGATCTTGTGCATGCATCTGGCTGGGCAAATGCCCTTAAGATCACTTATGAACCACTCAAGAGCTGTCTTGTGCGTTCTTAGCACTTGAATTAGTGCTTTCTCTTCCTGTGGCTCTAAAGCAGAGCTTATGATTACCAGAAAAGTGTCATCTTCTCCTAGAAATGCATATTTCAGGGATAGTGGTAGTGGTTTGAGCTCGGGTTTAGGAGGCTTTTCTTCTTCCTGAGGAGTTTTTAGAGATTCTTCTATTTTCTCTGGTTCCTCCAAATTAGGCTGAACATCTTTAAACATGTCCTCTCGCTTTGATTCGAGACTCTCAGTCATATTGACTTCTTCCACCAGGGAGTCAATAATATCAACGCTCATGCAGTCTTTAGATGTGTCTGGATGCTGCATAGCTTTGACAACATTCAACTTAAACTCATCCTTATTGACTCTCAGGGTCACCTCCCCTTTTTGGATGTCAATGAGAGTTCGTCCAGTTTCTAGGAAAGGTCTTCCTAGAATGAGAGTGGCACTCTTGTGCTCCTCCATTTCCATCACTACAAAGTAAGTGGAAAAGGCAAATGGCCCAACCTTGACAATCATGTCCTCAATTACGCCTGATGGAAATTTAATGAAGCCATCAGCAAGTTGGAGACATATTCGGGTTGGTTTGACTTCTTCAGTCAAACCAAGCTTTCTGATAGTGGATGTAGGTATTAGGTTGATACTTGCCCCAAGATCACATAAAGCTGTCTTGGTACAAGCATCCTCTAATGTGCATGGTATCATAAAGCTTCCGGGATCTTTAAACTTCTCTGGTAAGCTCTTTAATATGACTACACTGCATTCTTCAGTGAGAAAAACTTTTTCAGTCTCCCTCTAATCCTTCTTATGACTTAAGATCTCCTTCATGAACTTAGCATAAGAGGGTATTTGCTCAAGTGCCTCTACAAACGGAATCTTTATTTCAAGAGTCCTGAGATAGTCTGCAAAGCGGGCAAATTGTTTATCCTGTTCCGCTTGACGGAGTTTCTGAGGATAAGGCATCTTGACTTTATATTCTTCAACCTTAGTTGCTGCAGGTTTATTTTCTACAGAAGTGGTTGGAGAAGCCTGCTTAAGGGGGTTGTTATCAGCACTTGCAGGTGTCTGATCCCTCATTGGTGTTTGAACGCCAGAATTGACTGCAGTATGGGCGTTTAATGCCGACTTCTGACCCTTTTCTGGCGTCTGAACGCCAAAATCATTCCTCTCTGGGCTCTTACTGTCCTCAGAGGGATTTTGGGCAGTGAATTGGTCATCCTCTTTCAGTTGTTTCTTTCTTGGCTTTCTGCTGCTTTGAGTTGAGACATTCAATATCTTCCCACTCCTTAAATGAACAGCTTGGTATTCTTCTGTTATCTGTTTAGATAACTGTTGTCTTGTCTGATCCAATTGTGCTTCCATATTCTTGTTAGCATTTTTTGGTATCTTGTAGCATCTCCTTAAATTCTGCCAACTGTTTTGTTAGAAAAAGCAATTGCTGGTTGAGTTCAACAACTTGTTCTGGAGGACTAGGTTCAGTGGATACTGCATTAGCCTCTTCTTTCATGGAGGACTCACTACTTAAGTACAGATGCTGATTTCTAGCAACTGTATCAATGAGCTCTTGAGCCTCTTCAACTGTTTTTCTCATGTGTATAGATCCACCAGCTAAGTGGTCTAGAGATATCTAGGCCTTTTCTGTAAGTCCGTAGTAGAAGATGTCTAACTGCACCATTCTGAAAATATTTCAGAGAAGCATTTCCTTAGGATCTCTTTGTACCTCTCCCAAGCCTTATAAAGAGATTCATTACCTCTTGTTTAAAGCTCTGGATGTCCAACCTTAGTTGTGTCATCTTTTTTGGAGAGAAATATTGATTCAGGAATTTGTCTGACAATTGTTTCCATGTTCTTATGATGGCTTTGGGTTGATTGTTTAACCACCTCTTAGCTTGATCTTTTACAGCCAATAGAAACAGCAATAATCTGTAGACATCTTGATCTACTTCCTTATCACGCACTGTGTCAGCAATTTGTAAGAACTGTGTTAGAAACTCAGTAGGTTCTTCCTGTGGAAGACTGGAATATTGACAATTTTGCTGCACCATGTTAATGAGCTGAGGGTTTAGCTCAAAATTGCTGGCTCTAATGAGAGGTATACAGATACTACTCCCATATGAAGCAGTAGTGGGGTTAGCATATGATCCCAGAGTCTTTCTGGACTGTTCATTTCCACTTAGGTCCATAATAGAGAAAGGGAGATGATATGGATTGTAAATAAAAAATTTATTCCCCTCTTTTTTTTATTAATGAAATTAAAATAAAGTAAATAAAAAAATTTATGCAAGTTTCGAAAATTAAGAAAATAAAAATTAATAAAAGAAATTAGAAAACTAAATTAATTAATTAAAAAGATTTGAATTTTTTTTTGTGTTGATTTTCGAAAAATGAAGAGAGAGAGGGTGGTTAGGAAGTTTTGAAAAAGATGTGTCTTAAAATTAAAGATACTTGTAAGAAAATAAATAAAAGAAAAGTTTTTGAAAAAGATATAATTTTAAAATTTTAAAGATTGAAACTTTCTTATAAAAAAATACCAAACCTAAAATTTTTCAAGCAAAATAATAAACTGATACAAGTAGTTCGAAAATTATATATAAAAAAAGAAAAAGATTTTGAAAAATTTTATAAAAGATTTTTGAAAAATATAAAAAGAAAATTGAAAAAGAATTTATTTTTTAAAAAGATAAATTTTTAAAATTAAAATTTTGACTTGACTAACAAGAAACTACCAAATTTTAAAAATTTTGACTAAGTCAACCTAAGGAATTCGAAAATGATGAGTAAATAAAGGAAGAGATATTTTTTGAATTTAATGAGGAGAGAGAAAAACACTAAAAAGATACCAAACTTAAAATTTTTAGATCAAAACAAAGAAAACAAACAAGAAAACTTTGAATGTCAAGATGAACACCAAGAACACTTTAAAGATCAAGATGAACACTAAGAACAAATTTTGAAAATTTTTAAGGAAATAAGGACACAAAAAAACTCCAAACTTAAAAATTTTTATACTTTGGACACTAATAATTCGAAAATGCACAAGAAAAACAAGGAAAGACATCAAACAAGAAAAACTAAAGATCAAACAAGGAAAATAAACAAGAACAACTTGAAGATCAAGAAAGAACACAATGCATATATTTTCAAAAATTTAAGAAAAATTAAAACATGCAATTGACACCAAACTTAAAATTTGACACAAGACTCAAACAAGCAACACAAATTTTTTTTCATTTTTATGATTTTATTAAATTTTTTTTGTATTTTTTCAAAAATAAAAATAAAAAGCTTAAACATAAAATAAAATTACCCAATCTAAGCAACAAGATGAACCGTCAGTTGTCCAAACTCGAACAATCCCCGGCAACGGCGCCAAAACATTGGTACACGGAATTGTGAATTACACTTTTCACAACTCCGGTACAACTAACCAGCAAGTACACTGGGTCATGCAAGTAATATCTTACGTGAGTAAGGGTCGATCCCACGGAGATTGCCAACTTGAAGCAAGTTATGGTTATCCTGTAATCTTAGTCAGGAAATTAATAATAAAAATGGTTTTGTTTGTAGAAAGTAAAAGAGCATGAAATGAATGATACTTGTGGTTCAGTAATGAAGAACAGGTTGAGGTTCTAGAGATGCTCTGTCGTCTGAACCTCTGCTTTCTTACTGTCTTCTTCTCCAAACACGCATGGCTCCTTCTATGGCAAGCTATATGTTGGTGGATCACCGTTGTCAATGTCTACCATCCGTCCTCTCAGTGAAAATGGTCCAGGTACGGTTTCGGCACGGCTAATCATCTGCCGGTTCTTACTTATGTCGGAATAGGATCTCTCTATCCTTTTGCACACTGTCACTGCGCCCAACATTCGTGAGTTTGAAGCTCGTCACAGTCATCCCGTCTCAGATCCTACTCGGAATATCACAGACAAGGTTTAGACTTTCCAGATCTCAGGAATGCTTCCAATTGGTTCTAGCCTCTACCACGAGTTTAAATGCTCTGTTGTCAGGAGATGCAAGTCAATCTCGTGGATTAGAATCCCCAGAGATACGCACTCAAACTGTCGCCCAATGACTACGTTGAGCTCAAATAGAACGAAAGTGGTTGTCAGGCACGCGTTCATAAATTTGAGAATGATAATGAGTGTCACGGATCATTACATTCTTTGTATTGAAGTACGAGTGAGTATCTTAGAACAGAAACAAGCGTGATTGAATAGAAAACAGTAGTAATTGTATTAATCCATTGAAACACAGGAGAGCTCCTCACCCCCAACTATGGAATTTAGAGACTCATGCCGTAGAAGATACAATAAGAGATGTAAAAACTATATAAAAACACTATCAAAAAGCGTATAAAATATCCGCTCATCAGTATGATCTCTAAATTCTAAAAATAATCTATAAAAAGGATTTATATTTACTCCTCGAATTGAGATTATTAATACAAATTTAGTCGATACCTCTTTAAAGGTCTAAAAACTAAAATCAGACGAAACATTTTTTAATATATATATATATATATATATATATATATATTATTTTTATATGTCCAAATCGACTTTCTTATCAGAAACAATTTTGTTCATGATTTTTAGATCTCATAAAAAAGTGTGGAAGCTTTCATAGAGGTTATTACTGGAGCTAGAGTAACTTTGATAAGTTAATTAACATAAAATAACTAATTAAAGATAATAAGATTTGTTGTTAACTTAATTTTATGAGGAAAAAAGGAGAGTGACTCATACAGTTGCCAAAAACGTTTTTTTTTTTTCTAACGACGACAACATAAATGGAGGAATTAATGTACGTGTGTTGGGATGTATTATTAATTAGTATAATCGAAGTTGTAAATATTAGAAAAATCGATCGGCTTATAATTTTTGGTTTGAAGTGAACGAACAACCAAGTAGATATATTACACCTTTTTAGACGAGAGTTCTGGGATTCTTATTGGCAAACAAAAATATATCTAATAGAAATTACCTGGACTATATAATGGGGAATTTTTTGTTGTTTTAGCAATTTTTTTTAAATGATAAATTAACACTTAAAATCGAAAACTATAAACCAACCGATTTTTTCATATTACAACTTTGATTACATTAATTAATTAATTAATTTTCTCCATCTAATTATTATCCTTAGAAGAGGACGTGGCAACTGTCCGTGAGTCGCTCCCGTACAAAAAAAAATGCTTACGCTTCATTCACTTTTATTTACAAAGATTATGGAAAATATAATTGTCTTTTAAAATTTATTTTTTAATTAGTCTTTGTACCGTACCTCCATAATTTTGGACGAAATCGAACAATATCTCGATGTAACGGCTCTATTCTAACACATCACTTTCTGCAGATCTCAACTCAAAACGTCCCACTCAATCTCGGACTCAAATCACCACGATCTCGAATCTTATCAACCAAAAATCTCAGAAATTAATTGACCACAAAGCAAACAGACTAGGTTATAAAGCCAGACCTAGGATTTGAATGAAAAATACACAACATACTTCGAACTACACCTAATATCACTTATATCCTTTATTTAGTTTATTCTTCCACTGGCTTGGGCGTCGGAATCCTTTTTGCAGGTACCACGCTCGGGTCCGAGTTCACGAGGATACAACTTACCCAACCAAGGTCGCCGAACTCACCTCGATTAACAAGGATCTGACGTATAGCTTGGCAACAATATCCTTGCAAGAACATTTGGCGCCCACCGTGGGGCCCGAACAGTTTAATTTCACCCACAATTATTTTAATCCTTATAATCCATCTGCGTCCATTTTGTATCCGTTTTTCTTTGCAGGAGGGATACTATGACTGGTCATTCGGAGACTCAGCAACCCTTCCAGACTAACACTGACCTCATGGCTGCCAACGCCGCCCTCCTGGCGGAAAATCAGCTGATGGCCGAACTGTTAGCGGCAATGTAAATCAATGGAGATCGAAAAATTGACAGCAAAAAGACAAACGCTGATCAACATGAAGAGCATCAGTCAGAGTCTAATGCAAAGACAGGGGAGACCCCCCAAAAACTGGGAGACAACGAGCCAATCCGTTTTCTGAGGAGATAATGAATTTCAAAATGCCCATGGACTTTACGCTCCCGATGACCCTAGCACCATATAAGAGAGTCGGGGATCCTAAAGTTCATATCACGAAATTCGAGTCCATGATGTTCCTCAACAGTGACTCCAATCCTATTTTATGCCGATCCTTTCCTACTTTTTTAGATGGAGCTGCCTTATTATGGTTTTCCAATTTGCCTGCAGGGTCTATAACTAGCTTTGATGAGTTCGTCAAGATGTTTATCAATCATTTTGCAACATCTAAAATCTATGTGAGGGACTCGGATTACCTCAGCACAATTAAGCAAGGGCAGCATGAGAGCATGAAGGATTATGACGTTAGGATTTCCTGTCAGGAAAGAATTTTATAAAAATATGATCGCGTTGTAAGTATAGCTTCTAAACCAACAGAAAATCCTTTCGTACAAACGTTTTGGTTGTCACAAGTAACAAACCCAATAAAAATAATTAACCGAAGTATTCAAATCTCGGGTCGTCTTCTCAAGGAATTACAGGGAAGTATGATTTATTATTGGTTATGGAAAACAGTTTTTGGATTTGAAAAGGTTTTGAATGAGAGAAATGGGTTGCAGAAATTAATAAATTAATAATGAAAAAATCTCTTGGCAAGATATGAAAACTGGAAGTCCTATCCTAGTTATCCTTATCAATGGTGATGAGAATTATACTTTTGCTCCCACCAAGTTAACCTCTAACTATGAAGGTCAGTTAAGTGGACAAATTAATTTAACACCTAAAGTCCTAGTCAACTCCTTAAGGAAAGACTAGAGTTATAGGAATCTAAATTAATCAGCAAAGATAATAATTAGCAATCACGATGAGTTTGACAACTCAAGAGTTACCAATTAATCAACCAGAACCAAGAATATAGAAAGCTAAATAAAATTCATATGTCTGAAATACCTCAAATTATATTTAATAAAAGAAATCAAATCTAACATAGAAAAGTTCATAAACAAATAAAAGAGAAAATAAAAAAGAACATTGAACTTGTAATTGAAGAAGATAAAAATATTCCTAAGTCCTTTAAGAGGAATCCTAATCCTAATCCTAAGAGAGAGGAGAGAACCTCTCTCTCTAAAACTACATCTAAATTATGAAAAGTGAATTATGAATCTGATCTGAAGTATCCCTATGAATGGATGCATTCTCCCACTTTATAGCCTCTAATCTGTGTTTTCTGGGTCGAGAACTGGGTCAAAAACAGCCCAGAATTCGCTGGTTATGAAATCTGCCACGCTGGTTTTTCGTCACTGCGACGCATCCGCGTGAAGCACGTGTTCGCGTCGCCTAGCTGTACGGTCAATATAGCAAATTATATATCAAATCGAAGCCCCGAATGTTAGCTTTCCAACGCAACTGGAACTGCATCATTTGGATCTCTGTAACTCAAGTTATGGTCGTTTTAGTGCGAGAGGGTCAGGCTGACAGCTTTGCAGTTCCTTCAACTTCTTGTATTCCTTCCACTTTTGCATGCTTCCTTTCCATCCTCTAAGTCATTCCTGTCCTGTAATCTCTGAAATCACTTAACACACATATCAAGGCATCGAATGATAATAAGAGAGAATTAAACATAGCAAAATTAAGACCAAAGAAGCATGTTTTCAATCATAGCACAAAATCAGGAAGGAGAATGTAAAACCATGCAAATCACATGAATAAGTGGGCAAAGGCTTGATAAAAACCACTCAATTGAGCACAAGATAAACCATAAAATAGTGGTTTATCAACCTCCCCACACTTAAATATTAGCATGTCCTCATGCTAAGCTCAAGAGAAGCTATAAAGGAGTGAAGAGGAATGATAGAGAGTATGTAATGCAACCTATCTATGTGAATGCAACTACATGCAAAATGTTTCTACCTACTTGGTTAAAAGTACATAAGTTTTTCAAGACAAATATGAATCAATTCCATTAATTCAAATTATACAATGAAAGACAAGTAAACTTGTAAGAAGATAGCTCATGAAAGCAGGGAACATAGAATCAAGCATCGAACCCTTACTGGTAGTGTATATCACTCTAACTCTCAAGTGTATAGGGTGATCACTCTATTCTTCTCTAATCATGCTTTCTAAACTTCGTTTTTCATCTAACCAATCAACAAATATTTAATGTATACATACAAACATCATGAGGTCTTTTTCAAGGTTGTAATGGGACTAAGGTAAGGGTAAGGGTATATATATATAAGGTTAAGTGAGCTAATAATTGAACCCTTGATTAGTCTAAGATCTCACCTAACATATACATACTTTATACAATTTAAAATGCTTTACCTAGCTACCCAAATTTTTCCCACTTTTGTATTACATGCTCATGTATCAAACTTATTTTTGAATTTTTGTCCCATGTGCATTGATTCTCATTTGGGGTATATTATATATTTTTTTATTTTTGTATCCCCTTATTCAATTACTTAATAATTTTTTTCTCTTTTTTTTTCAATGCACATGGTAATTTAATTATTTTGATTTCACATGAGCATGCTTTCCAAATTTTGAAATAACTTATTCAATTACTTAATAATTTAATTATTTTAATAATTTTGATTTCACATGAGCATGACTTTTATTTAGTTTCTTATATTCTTGGCTTTAGTTGATTGATTGGTGACTCTTGAGTTATCAAACTCAGCAGTTGATTAATATTTAAAGTTTGCTGGTTGATTTCGATCCCTCTAAAGCTAGTCTTTCCTTAGGAGTTGACTAGGACTTGAGGATGACGAATCGGATTTTCTGTCGGTAAAGAATTTATAAAAATATAATAGCGTTATAAGTATAGCTTCTAAACCAACAGAAAATCCTTTCGTACAAACGTTCGGTTGTCACAAGTAACAAACCCAATAAAATTTATAAACCGAAGTATTCAAACCTCGGGTCGTCTTCTCAAGTAATTGCAGGGAGGTGTGTTTTATTATTGGTTATGGAAAACAGTGTTTGGGTTTGAAAAGATTTTGAACAAGAGAAATAGATTGCAGGAATTAATAAATTAATAACTAATAAAAATATTGGCAAGGTATGAAAACTGAAAGTCCTATCCTAGTTATTTTTATCAATGGTGATGAGAATTATATTTTTGCTACCACTAAGTCAACCTCTAACTATGAAGGTTAATTAAGTGGACAAATTAATTTAACACCTAAAGTCCTAGTCAACTCCTTAAGGAAATACTAGAGTTATAGGAATCTAAATTAATCAGCAAGAATAACAATTACCAATCACGATGAGTTTGATAATTCAAGAGTTACCAATTAATCAACCAAAGCCAATAGTAAAAAATTAAATCAAAATCATATGTCTAAAATACCTCAAATTATATTTAATAAAAGAAATCAAATCTAACATAGAAAAGTTCATAAATAAATAAAAGAGAAAATAAATAAAAAAGGAACATTGAACCTGTGATGAAGAAGAAAAATTGGAAGTTGAAATAATAAGATATCATAATCCTTTAAGAGGAATCCTAATCCTAATCCTAATCCTAAAAGAGAGGAGAGAGCTTCTCTCTCTAAAAACTACATCTAAATCCTAAAACTATGTATGAATCCAGTATTCAGTCTCCAATCTTTGTATATATCTTCATGAATGGATGGATTCCCCCATTTATACTCCTTCAATCTGTGTTCTCTGGACTTGGAACTGGGCTAAAAGGGGCCCAGAAATCGCTGGGAACGACTTCTGCAAATTCTGCAGATCGCACACATCACGCGTCCGCGTGGGTCACGCGGTCGCGTCATCTGGAGTTTTGCTCTTCCACGCGATCGCGTCAGTCATGCGCCCATGTCAGTTGTGTTTCGCAAGTCACGCATTCACCTCGTCCATGCGCTCGCGTCAATTCTCTTTTGCGCGAACCACGCGTTCGCGTCATCCATGCGGACGCGTCATTGCCAGTTCCTCCAAGGACTCCAATTTATGCTTTCCTTCCATTTTTGCATGCTTTCTTTCCATCCTCTAAGCCATTCCTACCCTCTGATCTCTGAAATCACTTGACACACATATCAAGGCATCAAATGGTAATAAGAGAGGATTAAACATAGCAAAATTAAGACCAAAGAAGCATGTTTTCAATCATAGCACAAAATGAGTAAGGAGAATATAAAACCATGCAATTCATATGAACAAGTGGGCAAGGACTTGATAAAAACCACTCAATTGAGCACAAGATAAACCATGAAATAGGGGTTTATCAACATCCCCACACTTAAACATTAGCATGTCCTCATGCTAAACTCAAAAGAAGCTATAAAGGAGTGAAGAGGAATGATAGAGAGTGTGAAATGCAACCTATCTATGTGAATACAACTACATGCAAAATATTTCTACCTACTTGGTTAAAAGCAAACAAGTTCTCCAAGACAAAAATGAATCAAATTTCACTAATTTAAATTACACAATAAAAGACAAGTAAACTTGTAAGAAGATAGCTCATGAAAGCAGGGAACATAGAATCAAGCATTGAACCCTCACTGGTAGTGTATATGCACTCTAATATCTCAAGTGTCTAGGGTCAATCACTCTATTCTTTCATAATCATGCTTTCTAAAACTTTGTTCTTCATCTAACCAATCAACAAATATTTAATGTACCAATGCAAACAACATGAGGTCTTTTTAAGGTTGTAATGGGGCCAACGCAAGGGTGAGGATATATGTATGGCTAAGTGAGCTATAAATTGAATCTTTGAGTAACCTGGGCTATCACCTAACATACATACATTCTATATAACTTTTAAAATCATGCCAAGCCACCCATAATTCTTACTTTTGTATCACATACTCATGTATCAACTTTTTAATTTGTGTCACATATGCATTGATATTAACATTGGGGTAATTTTGTCCCCTTATTTATTTATATTATATATATATATATATATATATATATATATATATATATTTTCTTTTTTTTAGAGACATAAAAACTAAAATAACATATCAATGCATATGGAATTTTTAATTTTCTGTTTTACATGAGTAGATACCCAATTTTCCCAATATTCAGAATTAGAAACATGATACATTCCCTTATTAACCCATGTTCCCACAGTTTCCCCACAGTTAGTTGATGCACAACCTCTATCTTAAGCTAACCAAAGATTCAATTGGGATATTTAATTTGTTTTTCTACTTAAGGCTAGTGATGTGGTTATAGAACAAAAGGGGATAAAAAAGCTCAAAGTGGCTAACAAGGGTGACATAAAAGGGTAGGCTTATTTGGGATAAGTGAGCAAAAACAAGTAATGGCCTCAATCATATACAAGCATGTAAATACACTAAATATTGGACATATAGATTGGAACAAAATAAAGATTACAATCATAGAGAAGAAAACACACAAGAATAAAAATTTATGGTTAAATAATGTAACCATGTGAATAAGCTCAAAATCTCACAGATTGTGTGTTCTTTGGCTCAAAAACCATGTTCTAAATACAACTTCAAACAAATTTAACATTTAAATTTTGATTTAAATTAGTGAAAATTTTTTTTTTTTTCAAAAATAGGGTCTTAAAAAGAAACTCATTACTTTAACCAAGCAGTAGCTAAATGCATAAAATCAAACAAACATGTAATGCAACAATGAACTAACAAAGAAAATAAAACAATGGTGTTGAAAAGAAGAAAATAGCTAACTCATGGAGATCGGTATCGACCTCCCCACACTTAAATATTGCACCGTCCTCGGGGCATGCTGAGATGTGCAGGTGGACGGGTTGCTCCAACTGATGCTCTTCTCCAAAGATTGTGCGGTAGACTTGTTCACTGTTCCAGTTAGAAACTCGTCTTTCTCCCTCTTGGTGGCCAGCCTGAAAGAAGAGGAAAAAAAGAAAAAGTAACCCAGAAATAAAAATAAGAATATAAATAAAGTATGGGTGGGTTAATGCCAAATAAGGAGGGTCTCAATTACATGGTAGCTACAACATGCAAGTGAGAAAACAATAGAAGCACATGGCATGTAACCTAAATAGCAAACAAGTTAAAAAGCACCTAAAATAATGCAGGAGATATGCAACAGATGAGTAAAAAGATTGTAACACCAATGTAAAACAGCAAATATAGAAAAGAAAGGGAGAAGAAGAGAAAGAAGAGAGTAAAGAGAGAAGAAGAAAAAGAATGAATAAGATGAAGAATAGAGATAATAGAAGAAAGTAAAGAAGGAAGAAGAAAGAATTAAGAAAGGGGAAAGAAAAAGATTAAGAAAAGATAAGATAGTTGGCGCTGGGATGGATAGGCTGTGCGGCGCAGGGGACGCGGACGCGTGCGTGATGCATTCGCGCGGATAGCGCTTCTATGAAATGACGCAGACACGTGATCCACGCGGTCGCGTGGATCGATTTGTGCCATTAGCGCGAGGGCAGCCTCGCGGCCGCGCAACTCTCTGGTGAAAAGCTCATTTTGCCAAAACTTTGGGTCACGCGATCGCGTGGTGGACGCGATCGCGTGGATGGCCTTATTTAAAGAACGACGCGTATGCATAGGGCACGCGTTCGCGTGGTAGGGCTTGTGCTGCTAGCACGAGTCCAGCCCAATTCCAGCTCAACTTTCGGCCATATACCCATTTTACGTCGATTTTCAGGCACGCCTTCGCGTGGGTGATGCGGACGTGTGGGAGGCATTTTTCCCACATGACGCGGACGCATCAGCAATGCGGTCACGTGGACCAATTTGTGCCAAAGGCACACCTCCAGCCACACTCTCGCGTGACTCTCTGTTCAATTTATTTTCTTCCCAATGCACCTATGACGCGGACGCGTCGGCGACGCTGTCGCGTCGCGTGCAAAATTTTTTTTTATGCAGTATGCATAATGTAAAATGCAATGAATGTCATGCAAAAAATTCCAGGTTCAAATAAAATTCAAAAACAGAGGAAAATAGAGAAGGAACGATCATACCATGGTGGGTTGTCTCCCACCTAGCACTTTTAGTTAAAGTCCTTAAGTTGGACATTTGGCGAGCTCCTTGTCATGGTGGCTTGTGCTTGAACTCATCCTGAAACTTCCACCAATGCTTGGACTTCCAATAAGCTCTATCAATACCAAGTAAATTTACCAAGCGTTGATGAAGTTCTCCACAAGCTTTGAGCTCCCAAAGTTGATCCTCATATATTACTGGATCCCAAATCTTGTTTCTACACCCATCTTCAAGTTGATTATCATGATTCCATCTGGGTGGTTCAGCTTTAGAATTCTCACTTAAGCGTCCAAACAACTTCCTAGACCCTTTCAATTGAGCTCTATACCAACCCTTACGTTTAAACTTAAAGCTTCCAACCATAATGAACCTTGCGGGAAAATTCTTATCACTGACCATCTTCCTCTTACTCTTAATGCCACAAAGAGCTCTAAGTTGACCATCCGTCTCCAATAGCCCATATTCAAGTGGGAAATTAAAGGATAAGGATAGAAATTTTACCCACTTGAACATTGTGTTGGACGGTAATGGTCTTGGGAGAGATATTTCTAATGAATTTGCAAGCTCCACTCCGTTGTGCTCTTCTCTGACAACTTCCACCTCTTTGTAAGCTTCTTCAATTTCAACCTCTTCCTCTTGGTAGCTTTCTTCCAATTCAATCTCTTCTTCATTATTTACTAAGGGCATGGGAGGTTGTGCTTCCTCTTCTTTAAACTCCATATCAAGTCTAATGGAAGAGGATTCAAATGTAGATAAGAATTCATCAATGATTGAATCCATCTCTTGATCATCCTCTTCAAAGTCTTCAACCATGAGATGCCTTGGAGGTTGTACACCCTCATCAACATCAATTTCAAACGTCTTTGAAGGAGGCTCTATGACTTTAATTTCCCATGGAGGTTCTGCATCTCCTAAGTCTTCAACCACTTCTTCCTCTTTAATGGCGAGTGTAGCTTCTTCCAATTGTTCCAGTATAAAATCCTGCTGCTCACTGTCCACCGGAGTTTTTAACTTCTCCTTTATGCCACGTTCTTCAGTAGATTCTCCAGATGAAACCATGGGGGTTCCTTGAATGTCCGAATGTCGAGAAGGTAATTGATTTATCGCTTGATCCAGTTGGCGAAGGGTTACATGAAATTTTTCCACTGTTTCCTTGAGATGATCCCTTGATTCTTGTTGCACTCGGCTATCATAAGTAGGACCATAGTGCTCTTGGATTGATGGATATGGAGATCGTGTATATTGAGGTGGTGGTTCTTAGGAGTGATTGGGGTGGAATTGGGGTGGTTCTATATATGGTTCATACGGTTCATAGGGTGGTTGGTATGGTGGATATGGATTAGGGTCATATGGAGGTGAATGGCCGAAAGGAGCTTGTGAGTATGGTGGTCTAAAGTCATGTTGAGGAGGGGGTTCATAGGCATATGGTGGTGGTTGTTGATAATCAAAAGAGTGCTCACCATAGCCATTGCCTTGATATGCATCACAGAATGGTTGTTGATAGTCCATTGGAGGTGGTTGTTGCCATGAGGGTTGATCAAATCCTTGTGGCTCCTCCCATCTTTGATTGTTCCATCTTTGATGCATGTTCTTATTGTAATCCCCTCTTCCTGCAACATAGTTGTAACCAGACTTATAGCCAAAGGGGTGAGAGTTCATAGTAGTAGGGGAAAATAAAAACAAAAACTAACCAAAAAAAAGAAAATATTTTGGAAAAAGATATGACTTTTGAAAAAAAAAATAAGAAAATATTTTGAAAAAGATATGATTTTTGAAAAAGGATAAGATAAGATTTTGAAAAAGATAAGATAAGATTTTGAAAAAGTTATAATTTTTGAAAAAGATAAGATTTTTGAAAAATATTTGAATTTTGAAATTTAAAACTAAGATAAGATAAGATAAAAAATTTTAAAATAAAAATCTGAATTTTTTTTTAAAAATATTTACAATAACCAATAATAAGGCACACGTTTGCAATTTCCCGGTAATGGCGCCATTTTGACGAATCAAATTTCCTGTCGGTAAAGAATTTATAAAAATATAATCGCGATGTAAGTATAGCTTCTAAACCAACAGAAAATCCTTTCGTACAAAAGTTTGGTTATCACAAGTAACAAACCCAATAAAATTTATAAACCGAAGTATTCAAACCTCGGGTCGTCTTCTCAAGAAATTGCAGGGAGGTGTGTTTTATTATTGGTTATTGAAAATAGTGTTTGGGTTTGAAAGGTTTTGAACAAGAGAAATAGATTGCAGGAATTAATAAATTAATAACTAATAAAAATATTAGCAAGGTATGAAAACTAGAAGTCCTATCCTAGTTATCCTTATCAATGGTGATGAGAATTATATTTTTGCTACCACTAAGTCAACCTCTAACTATGAAGGCCAGTTAAGTGGACAAATTAATTTAACACCTAAAGTCCTAGTCAACTCCTTAAGGAAAGACTAGAGTTATAGGAATCTAAATTAATCAGCAAGAATAACAATTACCAATCACGATGAGTTTGATAATTCAAGAGTTACCAATTAATCAACCAAAGCCAATAGTAAAAAATCTAAATCAAAATCATATGTCTGAAATACCTCAAATTATATTTAATAAAAGAAATCAAATCTAGCATAGAAAAGTTCATAAGCAAATAAAAGAGAAAATAAATAAAAAGGGAACATTGAACCTGTGATGAAGAAGAAAAATTGGAAGTTGAAATAATAAGAAATCCTAATCCTTTAAGAGGAATCCTAATCCTAATCCTAAGAGAGAGGAGAGAGCCTCTCTCTCTAAAAACTACATCTAAATCCTAAAACTATGTATGAATCCAGTATTCAGTCTCCAATCTCTGTCTATATCTTCATGAATGGATGGATTCTCCCATTTATACTCTTTCAATCTGTATTATCTGGGCTTGGATCTGGGCTAAAAGGGGCCCAGAAATCGCTGGGAATGACTTCTGTAAATTCTGCAGATCGCGCACATCATGCGTCTGCATGGGTTACGCGGTCGCGTCATCTGGAGTTTTTCTCTTCCACGCGGTCGCGTCAGTCATACGCCCGCGTCAGTTGTGTTTCGCAAGTCATGCGTTCGCCTCGTCCAAGCGCTCACGTCGATTCTCTTTTGCACGAACCACGCGTTCGCGTCGTCCATGCTAACGCGTCACTGCCAGTTCCTCCAAGGACTCCAATTTGTGCTTTCCTTCCATTTTTGCATGATTCCTTTCCATCCTCTAAGCCATTCCTGTCCTGTGATCTCTGAAATCACTTGACACACATATCAAGGCATCGAATGGTAATAAGAGAGGATTAAACATAGCAAAATTAAGACCAAAGAAGCATGTTTTTAATCATAGCACAAAATCAGGAAGGAGAATGTAAAACCATGCAATTCATATGAACAAGTGGGCAAGGACTTGATAAAAACCACTCAATTGAGCACAAGATAAACCGTGAAATAGGGGTTTATCAGATTACATGACGCGTTTCACCACAGCGGCCATGGAAATCCCCGACCTCAACCCAGAAGTACAGCTACACATGATTAAAAGCGGCCTTCGACCCGGGAAATTTCAGGAAGCTATAGCTGGAGCAAAGCCAAAAACACTGGAGGAATTCCGAGACAAGGTCACAGAACAAATTGAGATAGAAGAGTTGCGTAAAACATGAAGAAACAAAAGACCATCATCTCGGAAGGAAGACGACAGGCCGAGCAGGTCCCATCACAAGGATCCCAAAAAACCTTTTAAACTAACACCAAAATTTGATTCTTATACCAGGTTTAACACAAGAAGAGAAGACATCATCAAAGAAATATTGCACAACAGACTCATAAAGCCACCAGTCAAGGCGGGAACATACCAGGATCATAAATACATGGACAAAAGCAAACATTGCACGTTCCACTAAAAGTTCGGCCATACCACTGATAAATGCGTAGTGACCAAGGACTTACAAGAGAGATTAACAAGGTAGGGACTACTAGACAAATACATCAGCTCTAGGAATCACAAGGAGCCAGCCGAAGACCTACACAAACCTAAATTCACATCCAAGCACAAAGAAAAAGGAACTTGGCGCGACCCAGTAGAGATCTCTCCTTCCAAAGAGTCATAAACTACATATCGGGGGGTTTCGCAGGAGGAGGATTTACCAGCACAGCCAGGAAACGAAGTTACCGAGCGATGATGACAATGGAGGGGTCTCACCAAAACCTGCTCGTCCCAACCTCCACCACCCATATTAATTTCAATAATAATGACTACAAATCACAAACACCGAACTTGGACGACCCAGTGGTAATTTCGATGCACATGGGGGAGTTAACGATAAAAAAAGGTCCTGCTCGACCCAGGAAGCAGTGCCGACGTTTTATTCTACTCTACATTCAAAAAGATGCAGTTGAGTGATAAAGCATTACAACCATCAGGAGGGAAATTGGCAGGATTCTCGGGTGAAAGAGTCCCCATATCAGGTTATGTGTGGTTAAGAACAACATTGGGAGAACCACCGAATTGCAAAACACTAGATATTCAGTTCTTGGTAGTAGATTGTGTTAGCCCATACATTATCATTTTGGGGCGTCCGTCCCTTAACTCTTTTAGGTCCATAGTCTCCACTATACACCTATGTGTCAAGTTTCCTTTGCAAGATAATAAACTGGCAATGGTTCACACAGATCACAAAGAAGCTAGACAATGCTACAACGCAAGTTTATAGAAAATCACCCAAGAACAAATCTCGAGGATCAATTTTGTAAACAACTCGAAAAGCATTCCAAACCTTGCTGAAATGGACCCTAGGGACAACAACAACTGTCCCTCCCCAACAGATGAAATGCAAAAGGTAAAACTAGGAGAAACAAATCAATATACTAACATCGGTTCCCGCTTTTTCTGCAGAAAAACAACAGCATCTGGAAGACATACTAAGAGCCAATGCCGACATCTTTGCTTGGACCCCTGCTGACATACCCGGGATTGATCTGAATTTCATATGCCACAAGCTAGCGGTAAACCACAATGTCCGACCTATAAGACAAAAGAAACGTAGCCTAGGCACCGAAAAAAGGACCACAGTAGCAAAAAAGAAACAGAAACTACTCGATGCAGGGTTCATCCGAGAAATTCGATTTGCTTCATGGCTAGCAAACGTAGTTATGGTTAGAAAAAGCTTGGAAAAATGGAGGATGTGCGTTGACTTCACATATCTCAACAAGGCTTGCCTAAAGGACTCCTATCCATCGCCGAACATCGACAGACTAGTAGACGACACCTCTGGCTACGAAGTACTGAGTTTCATGGACGCCTACTCTGGGTACAACCAGATACAAATGCACCTAGAAGACGAAGATAAGACGGCATTCATAACCGATCAAGGTAACTTTTGCTACAAGGTAATGCCTTTCGGCCTAAAGAATGCAGGGGCAACCTACCAGAGAATGATGGACAGAATATTTAAAATCAAATCGGACAAAATATTGAGATATACATTGATGACATGGTCGTCAAGTCCAGCTCTGAAAAACAACACGAAGCCGACTTACAGGAAATTTTCCAACAAATCCGGGCTCACAAAATGAGACTAAGCCTAAAAAAGTGCGCGTTCGGCGTACAGAAAGGCAAATTTCTTGGATTTCTGTTAACAAACCGAGGTATAGAGGCAAATCTGGACAAGTGTCAGGCAATCTTAAACATGCAGTCACCAAAGACAATCAAAGAAGTATAACGACTCACAGGTTGCCTAGCAGCCTTATCGAGATTCTTGCCAGCTGCAGCAGCAAGATCCTACCATTTTTTCAAAACCATGAAAAAATTAGATAAATTCACCTGGACAGAAGAATGCAAAAAAGCATTTGCAGAATTCAAACAAATCCTAGGATCACCACCTATACTCAAGAGGCCAGAACAAGGTAAACCACTGTTTTTATTTCTTTCAATTTCTACTAATACTGTTAGTTCTGTTCTTGTAACAGAAGTAGGGAAAGAGCAACATCCAGTGCATTTAGTAAGCAAAGTCTTACAGGATGCTGAGCTGAGGTACCCAATAATAGAAAAGCTGGCATTCGGCTTAGTAATCACTGCTTGGCACCTGAGGTATTATTTTCAGACACATCCAATCATAGTTTGGACAGGTTATCCCCTGCGACAAATATTATCAAAACCAGACTTAGAAGGGCGAATGACAAAATGGGCAATCAAGCTCTCTGAGTTTGACATATCGTATCAGTCACGAGGATCACCCAAAGCTCAGGCATTAGCCGACTTCCTAATAGAATTCACAGACAAAGAAGAACATCTCAAAACATGGGAATTATATGTCGACGGAGCATCAAATGAAAATGGGTGCGGGACAGGAATCCTCCTAAAGGACAACGAAGGAGTCCAAGCCGAACAGTCAATCAAATTCCTGTTTCAAGCAACAAACAACCAGTCCAAATACGAGGCCTTACTAGCAAGCTTGAGATTGGCCAAGGAAGTAGGGATCTCCAACCTAACGGTACACTGCGACTCACTACTCATAATACAACAGGTAAACGGCCAATTTCAGGTACGAGATACACTTTTAGAAAAATATTTAAACTCGGTCAAATCCCTAATGAAATCTTTTTAAAATTTTGAAATACTACATATACCAAGAGATCAAAACTACAAAGCTGACATTTTATCAAAATTAGCCACACATAGGATAACTGATCAAACAGATAATCTCCACCTTGTTACACTAACAGAACCAAGTTTAGATACAAAATCTGTTTTTAGCATCTCACAGGAAGAGGAAGATTGGCGAAAAACATTCATTACCTACTTGAAAAGTGGAGAGATACCAGAAGACGAAAACCCAAGGATGTTCAGGTACAAGGCAATCCAATACACTTTATTGGGAGCCGACCTATACAAACGAGGTATCTCCCGACCTCTTCTGAAATGTCTTGGACTAGCAGAAGCAGAAACCACCATGAACGTGCTACATGATGGAATCTGCAAAAATCACACTGGAAGTAGGAGCCTAGCTATGAGAATACTCCGAGCAGGCTACTTTTAGCCTACGCTGAGAAAAGATTGCAGAAACACGGTACAACGTTGCGACGTGTATCACAGATGTGCACCACTTATCCACAACCCGGCCGAACTCTTACATACATCAAACGTCAGCTGGCCATTTCACAAATGGGGGATGGATATACTTGGACCATTCCAATTTCAACAGGACAGGTAAAATTCCTATTAGTAACTATTGATTATTTCACAAAATGGGTAGAAGCGCAGCCTCTCGCAAAAATCACAGCCGAAAAGATACAAAATTTCATTTGGAAGTCAATCATATGCAGATTTGGTTTACCTAGAGAAATTGTATCTGATAATGGTAGACAATTCACAAATAAAAAATTGCATCATATCTCACAGACCTACATATTAAACACCTTTTTTCCTCTGTCGAACACCCACAAACCAATGGGCTCGCAGAGGTAGCTAACAAAGTCATCTTGCAGGCATTGAAAAAAAGTTAACAGATGCTAAAAGACAATGGGCCGAGCTCATACCAGAGGTATTGTGGAGCTATAACACAACACCTCACACAACAACAAATGAAAGCCCATTCCAACTGGTATATGGTGCAGACTGCATGATTCCAATCGAAATTAGCCAAGGATCGAGTCGAACCGAGTACTTCAATGAACAAGACAACTTAGACAATAGATCGACCGAGCTCAACCTAATACATGAGGAACGAAGCCTGGCCGAACTAAGACAGCAAGCAACGCAAGCAACAATAAGGAGACAGTATAATAAACGAGTAAGACCGAGAACACTCCGAGAAGGAAACTTGGTCCTGCGAAAAATAGAGAAAGTTCGAAAACCACCAGGACATAGGAAGCTGGCCGCCAATTGGGAAAGCCCTTTCCGAATCTCTAAAGTCATCGGAAAAGGAGCATACTGCCTAGAGACATTAGAAGGAATGCCCATCCCCAACACTTGGAACATTTCATCCCTAAAAAATTACTATAGTTGATTTTTCGATGTAAGTATGAGCTAGCCAGGTACTCTTTTTCCTGATCACGAGGTTTTTTCCTAAAGAGGGTTTTACTCGGACAGGTTTTAACGAGGCTGACCACCTCATATGTCAAGAAGTTCAAAATTGCATCAATCAATATCGCTTTCATCCTAGCTATACATATTTCTAAACAACGTTGAAAGCATATCAGTTAAACCAGCTAATCGGAATTGCAAATTAAAACTAACATAACAAACCGACCCCACAAGGTCGGAAACGTCAATTAAACTAGCACGCAAAGGCTATAACTAATATCTACAAACAAAAGTCAAACACCGACACCAACAACGTCGGAAACAGAATTCAAAATACTCCGATTAAATTGGAAATTTACAAAACAACATAAATATTTTTTTCAAGGAGGAGGAACACTCTTAGCTTGATCTTCGACACCTTCATCGTTAGCAAGCTGGCCGTTAACAAACAATCTTCGCCACATTGAGCTTCCCAATGTCAAAATTTGGGGAAAACAATGAAACTTGGCTGACAGCACGGTCAAACCCAGCTACAAACATATCCACCTTTTCCTCCTCAAGCTCAGTCAGACGAGCAGCCATTTCACCTTTAGTCTTGTCATTTTCCTTAGATTCAACTTGTAGCAGTCTAATCTGCTCCTGAAGACGCCCCACTTTGTCTTCTTTTTCTTTCCTCAGCAGCCTAACATGTTCCTGTAGTTCCTCCAACTCACCTTCTTACTCTTTCATCTTAGCAGTAACGTCAACAACGACTCCTTCCTTTTCTTTCAGTAAACGCTCAAGAGATGCAGCCTTCTCAATCACCACCTGCTGCTCCGAACTTAACAACTCGGTAGTACGCCCAACACATAACAACCGAGAAGCGACAACCTACAAAGACGACAACCTTACCAATAGAAACAAACTAGAAAATATGAAAGAAAACACAAGTAAATCGGCAAAAATCTACTTGAATAAACTTGCCCATTCCTTCAAGCCCTGTACAACGAGTAAGAGCCATATCCGCAGGATACTGAGAAACATGATCTGCAAGCTCGGCAAACGGAAACTGATCGCTCCATAATGAATGCAAGTTGGCACCAGGTAGAAAACCATGCAAGCGACGCTGCCTTTCAAAAACAGACCTCACAGTAGCACTCTGATCACCCTCAAAAATCACTTCTAAAGACTTTTTTGACTCAGTCCTAGTCCTTTTTGGAGAAGGAGGAACCTGAGCAGCAGAAAAGGCAACATCCCCATCCGTATCTTTCACAGCACCAGAAACACTGACACCTTTCTTACCCTTCTTCTTCCAATGCGCTTGGAACTTGGCGGCATTCAGATTCGGCAACCTCCTACCTACAATATAAAAAAAAAATAAACAATACAAGGTCAACAACCACGAAGCTAAAGAAAATAAAAGCACAAAAAAACAGAGTTACCTATGTACAATTCCAGCCCTTTAACGTCATTTTCGGCTTCAAATTTCAATAAATTGGGAATACACAAACATTCCCGCAGCAAAATTTTCGATAAGAAACTCTAACAGACAGTCATCTTCCTCACTTTTCTCATTTTCTTCAAGAATTTGTAAAGGTTCTGAGCACCAGATCAAAGGAAAATTTTCTATCATCTCGCCATCTAAATAAAAAGGATATACAGACTCCAAAGACCAAACCTTGACGAACATTGACTTGAAATTCTTAAAAGAGGATTTATATAACAAGAAGAGGGAACAACCAGGAAAACTACTTAAACAAACCCATAACCCCTTACGAACCCCTTTAGACTGAAACAAGGTAAAGAAAACATTCAGTGAAAGGGAAAAATCCAGAAAACCCATCAAGACCTCGAAAGCGCGCAGAAAAGCCCATGAATTCGGATGTAACTGTGATGGGGCACAGTTCAACTGAGTTAAAACCCTACACTCAAAATCTGAAAATGAAAACCTCACATGCAGCTCAGTCAAACAGGGGATATACCATATAGAAGTAACTCTAGTCCCCCCGCCTCTCACAAACCATCTCCTCGCTAGAACAAGGGATCAGCTCAACACAGATATTAGACCCACTCCTAACAAACCTTGGAACATTTAAAAAACGAAGCGACTCCAGATCACAAAACGACAAAGCACGAGTCTTCACGTCATCGTGAACCCAATGATAAGGATTTTTCTTTTTTACTTCAACAACCTTCACATTTTCATTCTCCTTCTCTTTGACCATTCTTTTAGAGATTAATAAGAAGGAAGAAATAAAACAAAGCAGGAGAGACCAAAAGACAGAAAATTAACCTCCGTAAGACATGTCTCTTGAGAACTTATCGAAACCTTTTTGCAAACTGAAGTTTGTGTTCCGAAAACGACGCAGGTTTAATTGCAACCCACTATTTTAGTGGGAAGTTGAAACAGCAACAATTATGCACCCAAATTCAAAACGGTCTGGTTCCATTATAGCTAAGCATGTAAATTTATTGCAGCCCAATTTACAAGGCAAAAACCTTTTTAAATTTAAATCTACTTTTATTTTTCTTAAACCCATTTCTTTTACAGCCCAAAACACACGTTGAGCTTGGGGGCTCCAGTATCTCACCTTAAAATGCCGAGGTATAAATCCAACAAAAAGTTCAACTTGCTGCAACCACACCAAGTCAAGCTTGGGGGCTGTGTACCGTACTTCCATAATCTCGGATGAAACCGAGCAATACCTTGGCATGACGACTCTATTCCAACACATCACTCTCCGTAGATCTCAAACTCGGAACGTCCCACTCAATCTCGGACTCAAATCACCACGATCTCGGACCTTATCAACCAAAAATCTCAGAAATTAACCGACCACAAAGCAAACAGACTAGGTTATAAAGCCAGGCCTAGGATTTAAATGAAAAACACACAACATACTTCGAACTACACCTACTATCACTTATATCCTTTATTTAGTTTATTCTTTCACTGACTTGGGCGTCGGAGTCCTTTTTGCAGGTATTACGCTCGGGTCCGAGTTCATGAGAATACAACCTACCCAACCAAGATCACCGAACTCACCTCGATCAACAAGGAACCGACATATAGCTCGGCAATAGTATCCTTGCAAGAACAGTCTTTAAATTTAATAATTTTATTATATTATTTTTTAATTTTTTTAATTATATTTCTTAAATTTTAACAATTATTAATATTTTTATTTAATTTAAATTTAAAAAATACAAATATTTAACATCGGTAAGTAACTATTTTTTATATTTTACATTTTTTAGAAAATTAGTCATTCAAGTTACTTTATTCACGTTATTTTACTTTTATGTGTAACTACTAATATTCGTTATTGTATTTTAGTGCTCTTTATTATTATGTGGTTTATAATTGCGATTCTTTATTCTTTTGACAAAGTAAATAATCATTCATTTATAGTTTTAGTTTTTTATTTAAGTTTTTTTGTTTTACTTTTTACTATTTACAAAAATTTAAGATTTTTTTTTTCACAAAATCTGCACCTTCAATTATTTTATTCGTTAGTTTCACAAAGAACATGTACTATCATAGGCATTAGTAGAAATTGATATTTAACATTATATTAACATTTCAAATCATTAATGGTATTTCTCGTGTGATTAATTTGTTTGTATTTATTATTATTATTATTATTATTATTATTATTATATATATATATATATATATATATATATATATATATATTCATAATTAGGGGTGGCAAATAGGGCAAACTTTATCGGACTGGCCTGCGTAACTCGCTAGACCGGTTCGCGTAACTTGTCAAAAAAGGTAGGTTGGATTGAAAATTTGAGACAACTAAACTTAAAAAGCCCGTCTAATCTGTATTGCCTAATCCATGGGCTTTGACGGGTTTCGACAGGACGGAGTGGGCGTTCCCTCCGGGTTAGGCGTTTTTTTTTTTTTTGCCAGGGTCTTTTTTTATAAATTTTTATGATGTTATTGATCTACAAGAGGATAAAAATGATAATTGAAGATGTTCTAAGTTATATTTTGAATTATGCTTTATGTTTGATTGATTATAAACTTGAAGATGTTTAATTATATATTTTGGACAATATTTATTTTGCTTAGGACAATATTGATTTTATTATTTTGTTTCAAACAATTTGGTTTATAATTATGTTTATTACATATTTATGATTATAAAGACTTTAATGTTTGTGAATTTAAAAATTATAATTTTTTTTATCTCTTTAGAAATTATAAATTTATTGAAATGATTGTGAAATTATTATATATATTGTTTAATATTTAATGGTTGATAAAAAAAATTTGACGGACTTAACCCGCCAGTTCGCCGCTAGACGAGGTAGAAAAGGAATTCAGGACCGCCTCACTAGGCAAGGCAGAACGGAATAGGTCAGATTTCTCCATTTACCACCCCTATTCATAACACATATAAAATAATAAGACATACAACACACAAAATACTTTTGATACACATCTAAAATTCATTCAAATTTGTGTTTATATCTTTTTTACATAAATAATTTTTTAAGATATCCAAAATATTAAGATAACTTATAAAATACTTTTAGTACACATCTAAAATTCATCAAATTTGTGCTTATATTTTTTTAACATAAATATTTTTTTAACACAAATAATAAGAAAAAATTTATTCTCTTTTGTTGTATTGGTTTGGGAACAGCTCAATATAATATATAGCATTTCTTCTACAGTAAAGTCCAGAAACAAGGTTGTTAAACAAATTTTTTGAACTACACGTACAAAACTAATAAAATAAAAGAACAATGCTAGGAAACCAAAATGGTATTAGCAAAAAATCAGCCAAATATCTTTGGGTGAATCCGAAATCTCTACGAGTTAATATATATGAATGTTTCTTCTGCTAAGTATCAGAATGTTTCTTTTTCATACTAAATGGATTTTTTTTTATATATTTTTCGAATTTTTTTATATTGCAAATGTGAATGTCTCTATTTCTTTAAGAATTTCATATTTTTTTAAAAAAATTTTATAGATATTTAATTATTTTTGCTAAAATATAACTGTATATTTCTTTTATTAAGTATTAGGATGTTTTTTTTTTCATACTAAATAAATGTTTTTTTTATATTTCTATAATTGTGTAATTTGCGGTCTCTTTAATCATTAAAACGACACCTAATATCTCAAAACACAGAGAGCAACGTCGTGATGATGATGCGGCTAATCTTCTGTTCCTCCTTCAATGCCTTCTTAAGAATCTTCAGCTGTTTCTTGCTCGAGAAGCTTCCCAAATCCGAAAGCAACTCATCATCCTTGTGCCAACCAAGAACACTCCAATCAACCTCCTTGCTCTTCTTCTTCGAATCCTTCCTCGGAGAGCACCAGAAACACCCCGCTCTTCGAGGTGGCGAAAGAGAAGGTGAAGACGCCGAACCAGAATTCTTCACTTTCACTTTGTTCTTGTTATTATTATTGTTACCCTTTTTCGCTGGTTTGAACATTGAAGGCAATGAACTCTCTTCAGACCCATTGGAAGAACCAGAACTAGATGAAACAGAATCAAATTTAGATTTTGACTTTAACCCATTTCTCTTATACGAAGAATCGGAAGGTGAAGAGACACACCCCTGTTGATTTTCTGACAGCAGCGCGGTGGGTGGTGGCCGGAAAAGACTTGAGCTTGCGGAAGCAAAATTCGAGGTGGGAGGGAAGAATGGAAGAAGTCTGTATGTGTGATTGTTAGAGGTGGGTAGGTTAATGTGAGAGAAAAGATGAAGATTTTTATAGGTTTCAATTAGGTTTACTTAATCAATTTTAAATTTTGATTTTGTTTAATTTTTGGCTAGTAACCTTTTGTTCCATATACTTTTCCAAAATAAAAATCTCCTTATACTCAAAGAAAAAGAAAACATTGTTTGTCATAAAGCAAATGTGACTGTTAGGCTAATGTTCAACAGTGTTATTGTATACATTAATTAACATATCTAAAATTATAAAATTGTATATTAAATAATTTTTTAACACATTCTAAACTCAACCAAAAATAATTATGTTTATTATTATAAAAAAAATCATATATATCCGTCTTAAAATCGAAAAAATTAATTTTAATAGTATTATTTTAATTTTAATTTAGTTAGAGTTTAATTTTAGTTTGTTATTTTTATTTTGTTTGGTTTAAATTTAAATTTAAATATTCTAATTTTAAGGAGACAAAATTTAAAATTTTAAATATATAAGAAAAAATTTGAGACATAATATTTAAAAATAATTATTATAATAAATAATTACAGATTAAATGATGAATTATGATGGATACTACTTACACCAAAAAGTTATTTACTATGGACAAAGTATAGGAATGTTGTTAGTGCCATGTGAGATCGACAACAAATCCAACCGCACAAGTTCTTCAGTTACTACTTACTCAGATCCAAAACTTCAGTTTAAAGTCAAGTCCAAAATAAATAAAAATAGACTTCAGAGTAAAGTTCAACTTGCACCGGATGATTAGCATGTAAGTACTTGTTTGGTTTAAATTTTCATTATGTATTTTTCAATTATTTTCAGAAATTTTTTAAAAAATTGTGAAAATAATAAAATTTTATTTTTCATTTTTATATTTTATTTTTAGAATTAAGATAAATAAATAAGAAACAGAAACGCAAACATTGTCCTTAATGTTTTCCGAAAACTATGTAGCTTTGTAAACTTTGTTATGCAACAAGGGTCTTGTTTTTTGGTTGGAATAGGAACTTGTTTAAGCATCAGCATGCCTAGGTCGCATTAATTGTTGTTAAATTCTGGTGCTGTGAATATATGGAAATTGATGCTTCAACAATGGATGACATCACATAGAGAAGTTAAGTCCAAAGAAAGAGCATGGCAGCTGCATGAAGAAGTAGATGAGATATAAAGTAGAAATAAAGGATGTAAAAAGAAAGCAGAATCTTTTCCTGCTTTCAATTGATAAGGAAAATGAGCCAATCCAAAACTGAAGTGAATAATTCCTACATTATGCTACTCTGTATATTTCGATAATATTTTGATTTACTGTAGGTTTGAATAATAACTATTTCGATTGTGAATTATATTCTATCAGCCTTTATATTTTGGGAGATGGAAGAAAAGATAGATGAAAACAAACAACTCATCTAGTCATCTCTAAAATTATTAGGACAAATTGCAAGCCCTTCTTCCTTCACCATCACCACCATTGTTCATCTCCCATTGCCACTTGGCGTCTTCAACACAAACAAATTAAAAATTCGTAGCTTTGATCTCATTGCAGTGAGTTTGCAAGCATTTTTGTATAGAAAAATATGGACTTGCAGCAGTTGGAACAGTATCATTCTTAACCTCATGAGAGTATTGAGTAATGAGTATTCAGACATTATTAAAAGTTACTTTTTACATACAAACATACAGGATTTCCTCATGTAAAATTTGAGTTATCTCAGCTTTGTTACAACAGCAAATCAAATGAATTCAATTTCGGATGCTCCCCAGTTAAACTTGTCACTGGGAGTGGGGACTGACAAATAATTCAGTATAAAGAGAAAGGAACGTTAAAGCGTTGTTCCTTTCAGTTGGAATCTGGCAAAGACACCACATCATCCTCAAAGAGCTTGACCTCGCACAATCTTCCACCTGCTTCATCGGCAAATGCTATCTTTTTCCTTTCTTTTCGCACTACCTCTTGGGCCGCTGGAGGACCACCTTCACTTAATTTCTGCATTTAATCAAGGATCCAATAATGAATCAAACATGAAAAAGGAAATAGAAAACCATATAAACTTGTTTTAAAATCAGGAGCTTCAAGTCTATTAATACTATGACCGAGGAAGAAGAACATACCATCGGTTGCAATCCCTTGCCATGAAAGACAAGCATCGTTTTGCAGCTTCTTCAGCTCTTGTGGCATTTTTAACAGCCATTCTTGCCTGAAAAATCAATTATCGATAATTAACAACAAATATCAAAATACATCAATTGACAAGTATGGCTCCAGCCCTAAATAGCAAGAGCAAAAGCTGAAGTCACTATAATCTGCTCAGTACTAATCATAGAAGGAGTGTGTCATGAGCCACAGAACATGAAGGGAAGATATTACAATTACAATAACAATTACTGTAATGAAGACAGAGTTTTACGAAAGGAGCCTAAATAATCATTTAGAACAGAAAATCCTCTGGTAAGATCATGTGTGATGTGTGTTACACTATAGAGAGGCCAAAGATGAAAGATCCAACAAATATCACAAACTTGCTTGTCAAAATCTATCATTAGAATTGCAGCATAGATAGCACATTGCCATAAAGATTTGGTTTCCTCCCTCTTTCCAGATTGCAGAACAAGCAAGATCTACAAGAACTAATCTAGTGTTGCAAAGCACACACAAGAGACACCATATATACTATACAAAGTATTCTCATGGAACAACTACTCGAATTAAAGCTTCTAAAATTTTTCAACGAGGGTATAAACCTATTCCAAAAATGTCAAATGTATACTTCCAAGCGAAACTTTGATTAGTTGGCCTTTTATTTGTTTATAAAAAATACTATTTTTATTTGAGATGTTTATTTGTAATGTACTATGCAAGCTCTAACTTCACGATTTGATCCTTTAGAGGATAAAGCTTGTGTTCCTTTCAGGAATTTCAGCCTTCGACCTCATGCTTCACCAAAAAAGAAAATAACTCTTAAATGTAACCAAGACAAGAATTGTTCATAGTTTTACCAATTATACAAGCATAGAGATTAATTGTACCATATTTAGCCATCATAGCATTTTCTTCTTTTTTTCATTTTTCTATCATCAGAGCACTGATATAAGCTTCATGCGAGCTACAAGGATATAACAAGGCTTCAATTCAAATTTCCAATATTTAAGCAAAATCCTTTAAGATAATAGGTTTCGGATTATCATACCTCATTTACTTTATATCTCAGTGATGTATTTAGACAGAACTCAGATCGTAACATGTCATCCACAATTTCCTTCATTGACTTCAATTCCTTTGTGAGTTTCATTGTCAAACATTCTACATCGTGCATCTGCTGCTGTGAAAATGCTATGGCACTCTTAGAGCAACTCTGAACAGAGTTAAACCCTATGCGGTTGGCCGGGCGAGGAGGACTCTTGAAAATCCCTTTAGGCTGGGAACCTCTTTTAGAGGTCTTAGGAGTAATAATAATTTTGTCGGGGCTATCAGTGAATCCTGATCTCATATTACCATTAAGCCCTTCATCAGCATCACTCTTATTAGTCTGCTCACCATATTGTAGTTTACCCTTGCAACTTGAATGCACTGTATCCCAATATAAGGATCAGGATGTAATAAAAAGAAATAGCATATATAGAAAGAACAAAAAGTCTAATTATATTTATGATAAAACAATAACCCATCAAACACACAATACGCAAAAAGGAGAATTATTGAATGAACATCTATGTTGTATTTTATTCAATAGAAAAACCCAAAGCCACTAACTAGAAAACCATATATTTGACAGAGAAATGAACTCACAACACACAAGATTTCTGGAAAAAGCATTTTACTTTCAAGCCTTGTATGCCTTCTTCACCATCACCATCATGGATTAAATTTTCAGTTATTAGGATTACTTCTCATGTAGTGAGTAGCTAGCTATACAACAGATTTCTACTCTTTCAACAGTCATGATTTTCTAAGAAGTTATTTCCTTTTTCATGGTAGTTCACTTTGTATTTCAATTGGCATTTATGATCTAGATCACTACATAAAATGTTAAAACTAAATTCTTAGGCACTTACTCAAATTGTTTTTCTGAATTAGATGTACGGACTCCATGGCTTTATATATGAGTTGCAAGCACTGCGCTGCTGGCGTATTTATAGACTAAAATTGTGTATATATATTATGCTAACAAGAATTCAAGGAGTGGAGTTATTATTTGATAAAAGTGCGTATAAATTTAAAGTACTCACTGAGTACATTTTAACTACTTTGATTGTTAGAATATAATTAGGATCAATTAGTATATCTGAATATTTATTATTATAAAATATTTTCGATTCAACGTGTCAAATTTAAATATAAAATTGTGCATCGCACCGTTTAACACTAGTAAAACAACAAATTGCACATCATGAGATGATGTGTTCTATTGTATCACATCATACTATGTTTTCTCCCTAAACATCCAATGTTGTTTAGAGGCAAAAGCCAATATCCAGCAACTAACAAAATATCGAAATCTATAACCTATAGAAAGTTTAAGACTGCTGAGAAATGGCACTAATAGCAACCGAAGATACAGAAATTCTCCTTACAGGACGAGAGGACTTCTTCACATAAGAGGAATTCCACTCCCCACCATCTTGAGAATAATAGTCCATTGGATATTCACCACCAAAATCGCTCTTTCCATTTCCATTTTCATCTTCTCCACAGCTACACTCACAAGAAGAATCACCACTCTTCTGGCAACTTACACCACCATCTTCACAACCTTCCTGCACCTTTGCCACCAACACATTTTTCTTCTTCTCCCACCAGCCAGGTATCACCCCCAACGCGATCTCTGCCTCGAAGGGATTGAGCACTGGTTTCCCAAAAGCATCACCCCAATCAATCGATAACCGAGGACAAGCAATCTGAATCCAAGCATCCACGGAGTCCTCAAACAATGCAATCCTTGCAGGGCTAATCTCAGACATCAAGAAAACAGTATAAAAGAACCCTTTTTCCTTCATATTCTTTTCCAATCTCTCCAGAATCTTAGGATTCCCTTGCCTACCCAATGTCCCCAAAACAACACCCCAATTCCGAGCTTCCTCCCTCGCTCTCAAAATCGCACCTTTCCTAGATTCCTTCATTCCCACGTGATCATACTCTTCCAGAAACAACTTTCCAATGTAAGGGTCATACCTAAAAGCTTTAATCCCAGGATTAGCTATCATGATCGCCTCAAGATGAAACCTTCCATCAGCTACAAATACCAAAACGCTATTCTCAGGATTCTCACTAAACGAATCCATTAATGAAACCTTGGGAGCAGTGCAGCCAAGAACCTCACCGGCCGAAAGAGGCTTGGACTGTGGTACCAAAACACTAAACCCTGATTTCTCCAATTCCGGCTTCGCAGCCCTAATTGCAGATGCAAACTGAATAGTACCAGCTAATACAAGGTTCTGGGCGCGAGATTCGAGGTTCAATTTAAAGGTATCAACCAAATGGGAAACGTCGATTTTGATGTCGACGAAGACGTAGAGACAGGGGATGGTGGTGGAATCGATGGGGACAAGGCAGCTGTGGCCATAGTGGATGAGGAGGTCGGCGGAGAGCGCAGCGGCGGAGAAGTCGTCGACACAACAAGCGCCGTAGGTGACATCACCGAGAACGTAGCAGCGGTCGACGGCGGCGAAGGCAGTGAGGATGTCGGAGAGAGGGAGGGAGTACATGAGGAGGCCCTCGGGGAACTGAAGGGCAACGCGCTTGGCGCCGGTGGAAAGAACACGCCAAACGCATTTGTGGACCTCGAAGTTGTAGTTGTGAGGGAGAACGGAGATGGCGGCGTTGAGGGCTGCGTCGTTGAGGATGTAATCGGGGATTTGGTTCTTCACAAACCGCTTCGGCGTTGGCTTTGGCTTAGGTTGCTCCACCTCCATCGACCAATCAACCTTCTTCTCTCTCTAATCAACAACCAAGAGAGATCAAAATCAAACAGAAATCAAACATAAATCAACAACCAAGAGAGATCAAAATCAAACAGAATAATCAACAATCTGAATTCTAACCTAAATAAAACATATAAACCACGTGAATATTTCATAAGTTATTATGAGCCCGTTTAGGAAGTAGCAGAAGCTACTTTTTTTTACTTTTGGATTATGAAAAGTCACCGCGTGTTTGGCACAATTTTAGGAAAAGCTTTTAACTTTTTAAAAAGTTAATTTGCAGCTTTTTGAAGAAGTAGAAATATATGCAAGGTTCTAAAAACCGAACCGGTCATTGAACCGTTCTAGTGATTGGTTCACTGGTTTATTGGTCCAACCAGTTCAACTGTGGTTCAACCGAAATAGCCGTTTTATAATAAAATAATAAATAAAATATAAATAAACACACCAAGATTAACAAAAATCAACTATATTTAACTAAGATTAACAAAATTTTCAAACATAATTTTAACAAGATAAATTAACAGTTTTCAAACCAATTTTAACAAGTTCAGCACAATGATTAATAGCAAAAAAAAAGGCTAGCACTGTCAACTCTCCAATTGCTCAATAACCTCCTTTCCTTCCCAACACCTTCAGAGTAATCTCTAGCTCATCCCACACTAAGTTATATCAATTAGAAATTATCAAACCACATTCATTTTGTATGCCAAAACGTTTTAACATGGAAAGCTTTATTGCAAGAATGCAAGTCGGTGTGCAGGTCCTCAGACAGCTAATCAATACAAACATTCAAGTAAAAAGAAAGACAACACAGCAACAACACAACAAAGAATCAAAGGAACATTTAAAACACAGCAACAACACAACACCTATAGGAATATTTAAAACAAAGCAACAAAGAAAGAAATATCTAAGAATCAGCATTGTTGAGAACAATAACTTGAACGTGTATGCTTAAAGAATCAAAGGCTAAGTTTCACTTGGAACTGAAGAACACCCAAACGAAGGAAACTTCAATAACAGCTTAAACCAAAATTCACAATCCCTTTAAATTGAAGCAGCAAGCAACTTGAGAACTAAAGCAAGGTTAACAAGGTTAAGCAATGAACTAAATCAGCGTAATTTTAACAAAGATTAACTGAAATAAATCAACTAATTATTCAATGATTCAATCCAAAATAAGAAAACAGTATAATACACCACAGGAGCAGAGCTAATTAATGATTTAAATTTCAATCTGAGTAGCACTAACAGAATCCAAAAAAAATAAAAATTCCAGCAGAATCTCAAAAAAATCATTTAATAATGCTTCAAATGGGTGTTGACCCGTATACGAATGGTGTTGCTGAATGAAATGATGTAGAACCAACAATTAATCATACTTCAAGTAATAACAGCAAGGTTTAGAAGTTAGAACCAACAATTAATCATACTTCAACAATTATTATTACAACAAATTAGGTTTATACCTAGGGTTAGTGGAAGACAGAGAAGAATGCAGAGCTGGCGGCGACAGGAACAGTGACTGGGGTAGAAGGGTCGAACAGAGCTGGCGCTGGCAGGAAGACACTCGCGACGGCAACTGGCGCTGGCGGTGGCTGCGATTTTGACGGCTGAAAGGAAAGCTTGTTGTGCGAACAGAAAGCTAGCACCACGGGTCTGTGCAGGTGAGTGACTTCCACGGACCTTGCGACAGCGACGGTGGCTAGACGGAGGTTGCGCCGGAAGCTCGTGGGGGATACTGAACGTGGTGAGACCGTGAGAGCGAGAGGTGAGAATGGAGGGAGGGGAGGCTCGAGAGTGGGTGTGTGCAGTGCAAGGTTCTGAAAACCGGACCGGTCATCAAACCGTTCTAATCACTAGTTCACTGGTTTACTGGTCTAACCGATCCAACCAGTGGTTCAACCGGAAAAATCGTTTTAGAATAAAATAATAAATAAATTATAAATAAACATCCTAAAATATCTTCTAAATTTAAAACACTACACAAAAAACATCAACCAAATTTATATGATATTATCAAAATACAAACTCAAAAGTTAAATAGTAAAAAAAAATATCTAAATATTAAATTTTGACTTTGAGGGTTAACAGGAGACAAAGGATTATCAATTTCAAAAGAATGTTGAGCTAATTCAATTAGAAAATGTTGATCATTCTGTGGTATTATGCTAACTGAACATGAACTTGAACCTTGCAAGATGACCTTTTCGGTTTAATCTTAGACAGCGTTGCGTTCATCTGTTGTAAGAGAGCTCTCTTAGCAAGAGATTCTTCTTGCTGAGCAAACCATAAACGGGATCTAGTGTTGTTTCCAAGTTGAGGTATCAACAAAACAAGTAATCATTGAATAAGAAAGCATAACATATCACCAACTACCTATACGCTAAACTTGTACTCTACTCATTCAGCAACAACCAGCATTTGATTTGATTTCCATTTTTGGCATTCAGCAACAACCATTACAAAAGAGCAGCATAACAACAACCGGCAGCACAACAAAGGAAAAAAAACAATGAAAGTCACAAAAGAAATTAGCAATCCTAATCCTGTTTCGTACATTTAATTACTCATAAACAAAACTCAACTCTACCTAAATTGTTAATTTAACCTTGGTCTTATGGAATCATAAATAGGAATACATTACATTGCTCTTTCTTCTAAAATTCAAGCAAAAACAAAAAGGAATGGTTTTAGTAGTTTAGTACTTGTTTCAGCATTCGAACAGTGTAAATTGATCCAAAAACTCATGTTATTCTGTTGCTTTGTTCTCTAAGGAATCCAGTGAACCTTAGGCTCCCAACCCCACAACCTTCACACCCACTTGTCGCATCACTTTGCCATTTAAAACCGTAAAACAAACATTTCTGATTGATACAAATGATCATATAACAGAGTAAGTTTATTTTAATATACATGATTTAAGTATTTAACACAGTAAGTGAGTCACAGAGCAATCAGAAGTCAGAACCATACATACAAATACAAGACAGAGTAAGTGAGTAACAGAGCAACCAGCAAATACAAGACAGTATCAAACTTCAAAGTTCAAACCAAGACTGAAGACCGAAGAAGAAGAATTGAAGAACCAAACTTCAGAACCAAGACCGAAGAAGAATTGAAGAAAAATGGAACAAAAATTGAAGAACAAGACCGAAGACGAGAAGCCACTAACCTGGGTTCCGTGTCGAGAAGCCAGCTAAGATGAAGAGGACCTGCCGAGTTACTGGGTTCCGGACACGGGGAAGAGGAAGAAGCGGCGGTGCTGAGGAGCTGGGGACGGCGGCGGCGCTTAGGAGCTGGGAACGGCGGCGACGATAGACTGATGGAAGGCTAGGGTTCCTTTGGTTCAGAGTTCTCAAGTGACAAATGAAGTGAATGAACGATTGGGGGAAGAGGGGGGTTGGTCACGAGGGGAGTGGATCTGTTTTGTTTATCCGAACCGGATGGTTACCGGTCCGGCCCAACCGGCCGGTTTTTGGCCGGTTTGGTGGTTTTTCAGCATTTTTTCTTTGTGGACGGTTATAGGCGAAGGACCGGACTGTTTGCATCGCCGGTTTCCAGTTGAACCGGCCAATCCAATCCAATTTTCAAAACCATGAGTGCAGTGTGGGTGTCTGGATGAAAGAGTCTTAGGGTTCCATTTGGGGGCCAAGCAAAACGCATTTTTCACTTTTTTTGCAAAATTAAAAAACCGGCCGGATCACGATTCGGTTCGACCGATTGGTTTCCGGCCAGTTTAAAGGTTTAACTTCGGTTTTTGAATTGGACGATTTTGTTTATTGTCCAAACTGTGTTTACTAACGATTCTCGGTTCGACCGACCAGTTCGAACCGATTTTAAGAACATTAAGAAAAATAGAGAAAGAATATACATGTTTTCTTTGGTATTTGTGACATACATTTTATGTTTATGAAATGATTGTTTCGGGAATCATATCATGTATCTAATATGAAAAAATCACACCATCTAAAAAATTAATGAAAAAATTGATTTTCATATAATATCGCATTGTTAAGTTCCAAAGAAATAGCGTTTAAGAATTTTATATAATTACTTTATTTTTTAATTTATTTCAGAGCACATCATATTTGTATAAAAATATGCCTCATTTTCTCACTAGGTTGTTTGAATTACTCTAATCAAATTTTCTCTACAATAAAAAAAAAGTCTAAAATAAAATTTACATGAAAAAGTATAGATAACCAACATTTTTAAACAATGTGTGAACAATGTGAATTAATAAAGTTAAAAGAATAAATTAATCTTAAATTTAATTTGTAACATTAAATTAGAATGTAGTATAAGGGTGTTCGCGGTACGGTTTGATTCAATTTTTAAGAAAAAAGTCATCCGATCCGATCGTCCAATTAAACTGCGGTTCGGTTTGGTTCAATTTTTTTATTGAAGCCATCCGAACCAAACCAAACTAACTAAAATCGGTTTGATTTGGTTCGGTTTGTTCAGTTTTTTGAATCAATTAAAAAAATACTAACATACTATCTCACAAAGTCATAACATTGAAATCGACAAGCACAAATACACAATAGCTAACAACGTATTGGTCTAATGAAATTTAAGGACAAAAGGAATTTAAATACGACAATTAAAGAAGTTTAAAAGTTCAATAGTCAACACAACTAAAAATAAAAATAAATTTCCATTAAAAGATAGCCAAATTATACTGTCTCCTCTCCAGATTGATCGAGTCCTTGAACTTCCCATACAAAATCTTCTTCAGTTCAGCCATCTGAGCAACTTGCTTACACATACATACCCTTTCAGATGAAATGAACAAAAGCACGGTTATTAAAATGTTGATAAAAATTAGTTAACAAAGGAGTTGAATCATGTAAAATTTTTTTATTCACTAGAAAGAAAAATGAGAGGACATGACAACAAAATAATTTATGAGGTTTTGATGTGTACTCTGATATTTATTAAGTTTTGATGTGTGTACTTTTATCTCTTCCAAATTCTTTCATTTGTACTTTTGTCTATTTATTGAAACTCTGATACTTTGTAAAAGTGTAAATCTTTATTATTCCCTCTCCTATGCAATAATGCCCTCTTTTTTACCTACTCTGCATACATAAATTCACAGGCAGTGTTGACGAAACAAATAAGTTATCTATATAGACAAGGAATGCAACAATAAGGGTCCTCCTCCCCCATCAATTTGTTACCATTAACAAAGTTCTGATTTTAGAATAGTAAATTTACAATTGGTGTAACTAAATACTAAATGGAGAAGGTCATGCATCAACTTTGGTCCCTGTTGTGTGAATGCTAACTAGGCTAGATGTTCTTCATGAATTCCATGGATTTCATTAGCACATTATCAGGGAACATAGATCGCATTTAACAGCGAGCTGTGGGTGCGGCCATAGAATAAGAGTATATAAACTGATTTAAAGTTCTCTGATTTAGAGTTAAGCACTTACATATTTGTCAAAGCTGTCATATTGGCAACAAAAGGAGACAAAGATCTTGAAAGCTCCATACTTGTCAAATTTATGAAAACAACAGGAAATCATAAGTAATATCGCATTTACGGAGTACAGTAACATTGGAACTGGAAGGACAAAGTATTGTGCCAAATTAAAAACCAGCAAAAACACAACAACAAATAAAAATCAGCAAAAACACAACAACAAATAAATTAAAAACCAGCAACAATCAGCAACAATACCAACAATGAAGTAATTCAACAAAAGCAATTCAACCAGCAATCAGCAACAATACACTAATTTCAAATCTACTCCAAATTTAATTCTTCAAATCTGCTTCAAATCTGATTTCAATATCTTCCTATCAAGATCCAAAACCAGTTTATCTGATTTCAAATCTGATTTCATACTAAATCACTTCAAAAGTTTCTTATATTATTCTTCCAAAAAAAACTAATAATAACCAGAAGCAGTTTATATTATTTTTCCAACAATACCAAGCTACCAACAATACAAACAGAAGCACTTTCAGTAATTCAAAACGGAAATTAGTTAAATTACATACCTGGCTCGGTGGCTACCGCTCCATATCTGACTTGAATCGGTGGCTGGGTGGGAGGTGCTACATTGTGGGTGGCCAGAAACACTGCTGGGTGAGTGGGTGGTGCTGTGCTACTGCTGGGTGCGAAGGTGGTGCTGGGCTGCTCACTGCTGGCTGGGGCTGGGGCTTCGTTGTGCTCTGTTCACGAGGAGGTCCTGGGAGCAGTGGGAGGAAGGTTCGGAGGCGCTAGGGGGAGAGTTCGGTGGCGCTGCAAGGTGGTGGGAGGAACGGTCTCGCCGGCGCTAGGTGGGTTCGCCGCAGGCCTCGAGAGTGCAGAAAGCGAGAGTGTGGGAAGAGAGTGACTACTGGCTAGGTTTCATTTGGGGGTGGGGTGTGGGGGGCCAGCGGGGGTAAGGGGGTTAAGTTAGGCACGTTCGTTTCGGCCTTTGTGGAGGGAGGGGGTGTTGGTATTTTAGGGTTTTCCCTGACCGGTTCGGTTCGGTTGGGGTTTTCATTATCAGAACCAAAAACCGAACCGTAATAAAATCAGCAAAACATGTTTTTTTCGATTTTCGATTTATTCGGTTTTCAGTTTTTCCGGTTCGGTTGGTCGGTTTAGTTCGGTCCGGATTGATTTTGAACACCCCTAGGGTATACTTTTATTTGATTAGTAATTATTCATGTTTTCAAGATGGTCATTATTTACCTAGCACTCTCCAATTTATCTGGATGAACATTATTACCTTGCCTCGGTGGCCTCTTGAAAAAGAATAAGAGAAATAAGAAAATTTTAATTCAGTCTGTGTGTTTCACACACACACATGATATATTGATTTTGTAGTTGATGTCATATTTAACTATCCCTAACAGCTGCTTTGTTAAAGCCTTAAAGGCATAACTTTTAGCCTTGCGAGGAACATGATCTTAGGTAACTTTTCATCGATAAAAATATGAAAAGTAATAATACAACTGAAGTTTTCAACATTCCACGTAATAACAATAATCCTTTTTCACCAAATATGTTCAGTTCTTCATCAAAAGCCAGCAAGACATGATAGGGAAACACATCTTAACTTTTAATCTAGTTTACATAGTGGTGCAATCACATCCGTTCTTTTAGATGACTATTTACGTGGCCAATATAAAAAGTAGTTATTTTTGCTATAGCTTTATATAATTAGATGCACATGTAAAATTATTTTACGCTGACAATGCATCGAAATTAAATTCTAATAAATAAATAGCTGCAAAATGACGTATAATAAATAACAAACCATACCTCTGAAACCTGTTGGGTTCAAAGCCAGGAACATCAGGTGGGCCAAAGGGATCAAACCGTGCACCCAGCGGAACACCAGGAGGGACTCCCCTATTTTGATTTAAATGAAACCACAGATGTGAGCCTCAAAAATGAGAAATCATAGTAGGAGAGCAATGCAGGAAGAATGAGATACAGATAGCTTACGGTTGTCCTCCGGGGAAAGGGGATTCTCCACCAAACCAACGGGGATCATTAGGTCCTGTTTCCAAGTTGAGAACTCAGCATTGCAAATATTGAGGGGAAACCATGTTTGTTATAATTGTATTTAAATCGGAAATTTTTCCTGATACATACCTACAAGCATACTGCCACCAGTGCCCGGATCACCCCTGAAATCAACAACAAGAGTTTCAACTTAATGAAACACTAAAGAACACTTTAACATGGAGCTAACAACTTTGAAAGAAAAACCAAAAAGTATATTGGAGAAGACATACCATGTAGGGTACACTCCAGCAGGAGGCCCAGGAAAGAGATCACTATCACCAACTGGATTAACGGGAGGATATATAACTCTAAAGAAAACATGAAAAATATTGATCGATGCAAGGTTCAACAATATTATATGAAGAGAAGATAGTGAAGACGGTAAATAACAACGGCATAGCTTGGAAGCAACTAAGTGAACCAATTGCTCCATCAAATATACTAAGTGCATATAAACTGATCTTGACAAACACTAGACACACAAATTAAACAAATGGCACACCATTCCTGTCTACAAGCTAGCAACTGACTATTTGCCTAGGAATCTGGTTTGCATCAGTTGGGAAAATAAATGGACAAGGCTTACTAAAATTATTAAGTCATAAGAGAGTTCAAAGATGAATATGATATCATGGTTAATGTGATTTAAAAATCCTTGACGTAGTAGGAACGGTAATTATATGTAAAACAAATTTGGATCAACTAAAATGAATATTCTTGTAAAAAATAAGAACTCCCTTTAGATAATTTCATGGGATCCATGCCCAACGGGAGTTACTAATCCAAGTGTGAACTCACTTTTTCACTTCACAAGGATACTTATTTTAAAGGATCACAATTGGTGTAGAACATAATCATGCTACATCATTAACACTGCCTACTCACATTACAAACATGGACAATTAACTAAACAACAAAAAATATTTCAATTACTTAGACCCTTCAAAAAATCTCTCCTATTGAGGGAATTCAATCATTCAAGGCTGATAACAGCAGTTTGACAAACTACATTGAAATCATAATATCAATAGGCAAATCCTTACCCAGAGGGATGAATTGGAGCACCACCATGTCCACCAAATCCAACAGGAGGCTCGTGTATCTCTTGCCTTGCTTCTCTTGATCCAGATCTGTAAAGTACAATGATAAAATTTAGTGAAGAGGATATCTGATGAAACAAATCATACATTCAAAATCATCATATGCAAACAATCGTTTAATACAAAGTATGAAAGTACAACCAAAAGTTTGTTTTCAATGTGAGTAGAGACTTTGATTTATACAAGTTTCATATCCTGGCTCGAAATTGTGCGTGTAGGTGCTCAGTACAACATTTTGCACCTGCGCTTGATTGCAGAACAAGGAAAATGAAGTTCAATTCATTTGGTTATCCTACATGGTTTATTTTGTGCACACAAAAGGACAAGGACAGCTGAGTTGACATGTTCACAACCTTGAGTAAAAAGTGAAATATGATTACTCAGCCACAAAATGGGCATCAAACAAAATTTCATTTCCTAGAATTGGATCATGTTTGTTGACTAGGAATCAATCAAGAAATCTGATATATACATAAAACATATAGGCAGGGTAATCAAATATCTTGAATTTCAAAGGGGAAAAAAATCATGCAATTTTCAGTACTACACAACTTAGCACAATGCACACAAAAAAGTCAAAAGAAAAAGGCTTATTAAATAAAACATAACAGAAACTTTCAGAAGAATAAAATATTTCATTGAAAACTGTCTGCAAATCTGGAATCGGTGTAAATAGCTAAAAATGTTGAGAATAGTAACAGAATGCCACAATTACCCATAATCAGTATATTATAACTATACAATGAAATGCATAATGCATATTTGATGGCATATACATGAAACTCAGGAACTACATAAAAGAACAGAAATAGGAAAATCCTAATACTTCTACAAATATATTACAGCATCATTCTAAAGTTGAAAACGAAGAAGGAAGATTTTACAAAAGGAAAAGAAAAAAAGAGGTGATTGAGACATGAAACCATATGTACCGTGGAGGATTACTTGCTGAACTGGAAGTGGAGGAGCTATCTAATTTGGCTAAGATATCCTGATTTAGTCTTCTCACCAGCTGCTCCAAATTCTTGAACTGCTCAGAATAATTGCTGCTTTCATTTGCTATAGTATAATCCCTAACACTGTATGTAGAAAAATCAAAGCACCAGATCATGACATAACCGTAAATTCACAAGAAGTACAATTAACCATAGAAAATTTTAATTTTCACAACATATCCAACACAGGAAAATCTTCACCCAGAAAGAAAAGCAGATAACCTTTGAGCAACAAAACTCAATACACACTTGCTTGAAATTTTCAGCATAGAATGGATATACAAAATATTTCTGGTGGCTTTTTTATTCCCTTAACTATTCTATCTTAATATTTGATGTGACAAAGAAAGGAATGGGGGAAAAGGGTAAAAGTTGACAATACAGAGTACAAACTCTGATTTCAAATGGTTATCAAATCACAATTCAGTACTTCAGTTTTCATTAAAAATCATGAATGGAAATTCTATTTAATTAAAAATCACAATTCAGTACTTCAGTTGTCCCCACCATAGCCATTATATTTTAGTTTCTGGTCTTCCTCTATCAAGAATGAAAAATTCTATTTAATTAAAAAGAGTAATAAAATAATTCATCAACTAATAGAAGCTCCAAACTCCAACGCAGCCCAATTCAACGCAAACAAAGAAAACCAGGTTGGTCAGTTACAAAAATTTTAGTTTTGCAATGCAGCAAATGAAAGCAAAATCTTGAAGAACTTATAGCTTGAAGGGGAAAAAAGTGGCTTACCAAATCTCAAGGTGTGCAGGGTCAGAAGTCCCTTCCTTCAAGGCATCAATGAGTAACTTCTCATTCATAACGAGGCACTTTACCAGCACTTTATTTGAAACCTTTTCTGGATTGACATAAACAAAAGCATATTCTTGGTCTAGTTGGTTCCAGTTCTCTACAGACACCTCCTCTACACACAATCATGAACCACATATTAAAAATGATCAGTAAATACTAATTATAAGCTACAGGCTGCATATATCAATTTGCTACATCTTCTCTTGACACCACAAGGTTATCTTCTAACTTCAGCTTAATTGACTTGATCCTCAGATTAGATTGCATAGCCTAATCCTTTGTCTAGTATGGAAGCCTAATCCTTTGTCTAGATTGCAAGCTCAAATTTACTTTATAATCTAAATAACGAACCTCTGTAATTCACTCAATCAATCACATATCAGTATTTGATGGTTTTCAATAAATCATCAACTCGAGAACAAATAATCTTTTAAAGTACATGTTGAACGGCTAAATACACATATTCAATCTTGATGGATAAAATGTTCCTAAAATATATGAGGATTTGAATTGTATGCACCGCCAGCATAAACGAATCTTAAGTATACATCTAATTATATATTTTCACATTATCAACAATACATGACTCACCTCGTCGCTATTTTTAAAGTCATAAACAGAAACTTCCGATTAGATAATCCGATAAAACTCTCTTACACTGATTAGATGAAAATTGTTCTACATAGCTAGTGCTGCAAACTTAGGGCACGTTTGGTTTGCCTTTTTTACTTTCTCTGTATAGCTAGTGCTGCAAACTTAGGGCACGTTTGGTTTGCCTTTTTTACTTTCTCTGTTTTCTGTTTCTTGCAAAGAAAGAAGTGAAAACAGAAAACAGAATTGTCAATTGTTTTCGCTAAAGAAGAGTGATAATTAATGATATTTGGATATTTCACACAAATATTATCGAAACTAAATGATTTCGTTAAAGAAAAAAGAGAGAACAAAACGGGAATTAGTGAAAGTGTTACCGGTGGAGGGATGCGAGAGGGCGTCGTCGGAGAGGGCTTGGGGGCCGGTGGCGGTGAGGAGGTAGCCGGAAGAGAGGAAGGTGGCGTGAACGACAAACGCTGCTTTGTCGTGGTCGTTTCGAAAGGAAGGCCTCGCAGCCCTTATGACCGCCATCACCGACTTATCCGTAGCCATTGTCGGTTTATGATTCTAACGTTTGGGACACTACGTTTCAGCTTTCAGCTTCCGGAGTGAAGAGGAGTCAACAGTGTGTTGTGGTTCTTTTCTTTCTTTCCTTTGAATTTTGACACAGAAGGTGTTTGTTTCTTCGGAGAGAAGTTGAGCACAAAAGCGAAGCGGTTCGGGGCTAGAGTCTTTAACTCTTTATCCGTCGATATTGGATATGAACGCTACAAACTTAAACTTAGGACTGTATTTATTTAGAGTTTTTTAATTTTGATATAGAAGAGCTTATGGTGTATACCAAGGTTATGGGGGTTTAGGTGTATCATCGACCTGTGATGGCTGCTGAACTAAAATTGGACGGTTCGATTTGAGGAATTGAAATCGGACGATACACTAATCGGTAGGTTCGATTTGTGTCCTGCTACCACGTGGCGAACATGCACATGCTTTTCTTGTTGGCTCCTTTTCAATGTAACTCCATTGCGAGTGTCTCTCCCCTCCCAGCAACCATCACTTTCACTCTCATATCTTTTTATTTGCTCTTCAACCCCACAAGCAGCATTCAATTTTTATCATTATTGGACCACCAAAAACTTAAAAAAAATTAAAAAAGTAAATTAACCAAAATTTTATATTGTTAATTATCTTTGACATTTTAATTATGTAAGTTTTTATTTTTTAATATTTTGATTTAGTAAAAATAATAGTTGTGATAAAATTAAAATTTTTAATAATAATATATATTATAATAGCACTAAATAGAAATTAATCATATATATATATATATATATATATATATATATATATATATATATATGATATAATTACTGTTAGGTGTTAAAAAAGTAGTTAATTAGTGTTTACCCTTTATAAAATCTCTATACCATTAATTAGTTAATAATATGCATGTAATGTTATGTTTTTTATTTGATTTGGGCTTAGATTCATGATTATTGGTTAATATGTTGTAAATAAAATGAATGATGAATGAGATCTGTAAATAAATTTTATTATTATTATTATTATTATTATTATTATTATTATTATTATTATTATTATTATTATTATTATTATCGATAGAGAATCGTAATGAATTATTTTTATTATTATTATTATTATCGGTAGAGTAGGGAGTAGAGAATCGTAATTAATTATTATTATTATTATTATTATTATTATTATTATTATTATTTGAATTTAACATAATTTAGTATAATTTAGACAATAAATTAGGCAAATTTACTATGTATGTTTACAATGTATGTTTGATAGCCAATTATGCAGGTAGTAAGTTATAATGGACATGTAAGGAAAATTATATTATTGTTAATTTAGTTATATTATACTGGTACTTATAAAGGAAATGTGATTTTGTAAGGTTTACGGATGTTGATATATGATCACTTAAAGCCACCCGATCCGTACAACTAAATTGTTGAGGGTCACTTACAGGAGACAGGTTTTATTATGTTTCCCAAATTGGGGTAATCTAATGTCAGTAAGCAATGATTAATGCTCTGATTGAGAGATAGCGGCCTGAGACTCACACATTTTATTTTTCGGTTGGTGAGTGTGCGGTGACGTTGGAGGATGTGGCGATGATTATTGATCTGCCGACAAATGGTCTTCCGGTTACAGGACCGACCATGAGTAGTTTTGAGGCGTTGGAGGCCGAGTGCTTGCACCAGTTTGGGGTTGCACCGAAGAAGACGGACTGTAGAGAAAATGTAACAATAGTAACTTTTACTCTCCAGGTGCCCCCGCACTTGGACTACCACGTTGACGACATCTATTACGGTTGTGACCCTCGACACCGCATTGCTTGCATCTCGTAGGACCACGCAACATGCGAGTGTCCATCTCATTCAAGAAGCGAGTCATCTTAGGCCGACCTTTGGCTACCTGTCTGAGGAACGGATTGCCAACGAATCAAGGTCCATGATATGCAGACCACGTTGTAGGATTTCTCTGTGGTCTAAATCTAGCCCTGTATACTCTTCAAACTTGGTCCATCTTGTATACGTCATGAATGTACACTTGCCAATCCAATCATTGATTTGCACAGTAGGCTAGAACATGTTGACACGGAATTTGGTCAACTTAGAATTCACCACAGTCGCACTGTTGTTGGCATAGGTCAACTGCATACTTAACCCCCACTAGGCATCTCACGTACTTCAAAGACTTCATGTTCTCTATCAAAACAGCTCACTTGTATGTTTTTCGATGCTCGCTGATTTGCATGCATCTTGGAGGTCACCATCTCAGAGAACACATGTCCAGCATTAATTCGAGCCTCAGCCTCGGCTCTTTTCCTAGTGAACAACTCATTTAGACTGTAAAATGTAGCCTTAACAAGCGCAGTGACCGAGAGATTGCGTGCACCCTTCAAGACGAAGTTGATGCACTCCACAAGATTGGTGGTCATATGACCTCATCTGTATCCACCATCAAATGCCAAAGCATACTGCTCACGTGGGATACGGTCAAGCCAGTTGGTGTAGGCCATACCCCATTCTTTTAATCGTTTATAGCGCATCTGGTACTCCCAAATCGTCCTCAAATATCCTACGATAAAAAACAATCACCAATGAACAACAATCTATCGAGTCGTATTTACAATAACAATGGAGTAAACCTTGTATTTAAACTTACCGATATTGACGATAAGTTTTTGCAAGTAAGGTGCCTTGAACTTCCTCAAGAAGTTTGACTCAATATGCCAGATACAAAACATATGGAAAGCTATAGGAGGAGACCAAGCTCCATTACTTTGAGCAATAGCTGACCTAATAGAATCGTGTCGATCAGAGATAAGTCTGACACCATCACGTGTCACCACATGTTGACGCAGGTTACTTAGAAAAAAGTATCATGCATCAGAAATCTCTCCCTTCACTATGGCAAACGCAATAGGCACGATGTTGTTATTACCATCTTATGAGACTGCAACCAACAAACAACCCTTGTATTTTTCATACAAATGAGTCCCGTCCACCTGCACTATTGGCTTGCAATGTCTGAAGGCCCTAATACAAGGATAATAACTCCAAAAGACTCTATGTAGTACACGGATATCAGGAACTAAATCATCCCCCTGGTACGCAGGCATTGTTTCAAAGTGAACCACTGCTGACGGCTCCTTGTGACACATGGCCTCAAACCATATGGGCAAAGCTTCATACAATGTTTCCTAACCTCCGAAAATGGACTCAATCGCCTTCTGCTTTGCTAACCAAGCTTTTCGGTAGCTGATGGTGTAGTTAAACTTTGACTGGACTTCCGCAATGACTGATTTCACCTTTAAAGATGGGTCAACCTCTACCAACGGCTTAATTGCTTCTCAACTGTCTTGGAATCCAGTTTCGAATGGTCTTGAGAAATTGTCGACCTGGTACAAGTGTGACTACCATTGTACCTCCTTATCTCCCAATAGTACTTCTTCTGCATTTTTGTAATCCTGATCAGCCAATCACAACCTTTGCCATAGTGTGTACATTTAGCATAGAATGTCGTCGGTTCCGACTCATAAATCTGATAGTCTACACCTCTACGGATGGTATAATCTTTCATTACCTTGATTACTTCCTCTCTTGAATTGAATTCCATCCCCACCGTAAATTCACCATCGGCCACAACAGGAAGCTCTGCCACAATCACACCACAAGATATATAATTTTATAAATAATCATTATATATATATATATATTAACAATTAAAATTTCTCTATACGTTATACGTAATAAATCAATTTTTATGTATACAGTAATAAATCATTTATCATATAAACAATTGATAAATACACTTTACCATCTATGATTATAACAGTCTACACATTCGCTATTCTATCTACATAAAGAACTAGTAAATATAATTCTTATTAAAGAACTATTAATTAATAAAGTAATCAAATGGTATAGTCTCAAATGACATACCTGCTTCATATATTGAGGAAACTCCGGTGCATTCATGGCTTCCAAGTCCAACGACCGCATGAAAGAAGGCTCCTGAAACGGAAGCGAGTTTGCTAGTGCATTAGCAACTTCCGCCACATCCGCGTTCATGGTGCCGTCAGATCCATCTTCGTCTTCACCTGGACCAACGATCTCATAGTTACTTTCAAAATCCTCCTTGCTATCACTATTATAATCTTCCAATTCAATATTTCGGTCCGCTTCAGATTGCTCGAACTTAATATACAACTCGATGCACGACATTCGGTGGTGATTCTCAATATACATTGAAAACATTTCCTGCGTACTCGCTTCATCTGTCACATATTTGGTCTGAAATTGAACGAACCCACCAAACACAGGTAAAGGATGCCTATACGAAATACACGATATTTTTCTAGATCTTTGAGAATCTATCTTCTCATAACTCACACCTTTTAATTCATCAAATGACAATGTGAATGGAATAATAACATCTAACAGATTTTCACATACAAATTAAACTCCCTCATATGTTAGTAATAAAATCTGTACATAACAATAAATTTTTAATACAACTCTATCATCCATAATACTATACGTGTTTAAATACTCTCATTCTCAGTATAATCTATTCTACAGAAACAAAGAAGGATGGGAGAAGAGGAAGAACATCACCTAAATGCAGAAACTCACGCTGAAGAAGAAGAAGAAGAAGAAGTGGGGGTTCTGTGATTTCTTTGGTTTATGTATGCATGAGTAACTAAATCGGACGGTCCAACCGCATGCTCCCAATTCAAAATTTTTCACGCAACATAAATCGCTGGGTCCGATTAGTGTTGCATCTGATTTAGCCAACAACAAATCGCTGGATCCGATTAACATACCATTTGATTAAAAAAATTTTGCCAGCCACAAATTCCTGGGTCCGATTAGTGTTCCATCGGAGTCAAAAAAAATTTAGTCAGTAAGAAATCGGTCCATCCGATTACATGCAACGCACACTCCCCCTCACACAAATCGGACCGTCCGATTTGTGTTCTTTTCTCCCAACAAGAAATCGGACAGTACGATTTCACCCCTCCCCTTCCAAATTCCAATGTTACACCATCACAACAGTGTAAATCACCCACAATCTCCATAAATTAGTGTAACTCACAATTGAAAATCATATAAAAAAATTAGCCTATTTATTTATTAAGATATAAATATTAATTATTAAACTGGTAGTTTATGTTTATAGTTTATTTATTAAGACATAAATACAGTGGTATATAAATATACATAAAATATATATATTTAGTCTCTTTTATTGAAGTTAAGATAAAAAATATAATATATAAAACATAAAATTTGATTTCTTATATATTTTTAATTATTTTTTAAATTATCAATTTTTATTTTTGATGTTGTAGTGATGAAATATATTAACGAAAGTAAAATTAACATTTGGCTTATATATATATTGTACATTATTACTTAACACATTATAAAATTTGTGTGTTTTATGTCAATATACTTTTGTGTATTTGTTTATGTGTCTATTTATTTTAAAGATACTAACCAATGCAACAGCGTATCAGCACTTAAATTTACTTAAACTCTTAATTAACACCAAGCCACCATAATACTCATATTTGGTAAAAATAATATTTTATTACTTAAGAGTTTGATACAAATAACTCATATATTTAAATTCAAAATCTCACTTCTATTTATAATCATCTATCTCTTTAATAAAGATCATAACTAAATCTAATCAGTAGTTCAGATCAAATATCTAAAACTTTCATTATAAATATCTAATTTATCACATTTATCTAAATACTTTTAGATTTTTCTATACTTCTTTTCATACTTATATATATATATATATATATATATATATATATATATATATATATATATATATATATACTCTTTTAGAATATTCTATCACCTTTTAGAGTCTTTTAAAATCTTCTAGAGTCTTTTGGAATTTTTCGAGACATTCTGAGACATTTTAGAACTATCCAGAGTATTTTCAAATATTCTAAAAAACTATACAAATACTATTAAATCTAATATTTTAAAATTTATCGTGACATTTCGCTCACTTTTCTTCAAAAAATGTACAATCTCATATCTAATCATTTTTTCTTATTAAGGATTAAAAGATTTTTAAGTTTTAAAAATAATTTATTGGCTCTTCATCTGATAATATTTGTGGTATGTTTAAAAATTTACTTATTATTAGAAATAATGAATACTGTTGAGTTAAGAAAATAACTAATTTAAATGATGATGACAAATATTGATTTATTGGGTTAAACACTCAATTAGTTTTGATTACTTTTGTTAGTGTTGCGGGCCAAAATTAAAGAAGCAGCAGCCCAAACCAATGAAACCGAGAAACAAAGGTTGTTGGTGAGTTCTTTTATCCACAAACAAAGCCCAAAGAAATGAAGCAAAGAAATCATTTGGGCTGACTGGAAAATCAAGCCAATCCAAGTCCAAGTTGATTCATCCAAGTTGAAGCCAACCAAAGCCAACGTTCACAAAGCTTCATCTGTCAGATTTATGAAGAAAGAGAGAAAAAGCTTCTTCCTGGTTCATTCATCAGAGAAGAAAGAGAAAAAAAAGGTAAATCACAAAAGCAAATGTCTAATCGCCCTAATCAAAGCAAGCTAAGCTAAGTCAGAGGATAAAGGTGATTTATTTCCATTTACATGCAAGTTAATTTCTTCACTTCTTCTTCACATCTCTGCAACGTCAATTTGGGATAAATAGAGAAAGTGATTTCTGATTTCCACTATTGTGAATCAATGACTTAAAAAGTTACTTGGAACCAAGGAACATTTTCAATAGTTTGGATTTGGATTATCACTAAGTAAGCTTACTTTTGATGTCATGTTATCTTCGGTCAATTGATAAATTCCGATTTCGTGGTTTATTTTGTGCTTAATTTGGGGGATTTTATCACATTTTTCCACATTTATTCAATAAAATAGTATGGTTTTGTAATTCTCCCTTGATTTGTGCTTAAATGTGAAAACATGCTTTTTAGGCCTTAAAATAGCTAATTTTAACTCACTTTAATTCCATTCAATGCCTTGATATGTTTGTTAAGTGGTTTTAGGTTTAGAAGACAAAGATTGGATTGAAGGAATGAAGAAAAAGCATGCAAAGTGGGAGAACTCATGAAGAAATGAAGGAACTGTAAAGCTGTCAAGCCTGACCTCTTCACACTCAATCGACCATAACTTGAGCTATAGAGGTCCAAATGAGGCGGTTCCAGTTGTGTTGGAAAGCTAACATTCGGGGCTTCAAAATCATATAAAATTTGCTATAGTTGCCTAACGTCTAGGGATGCGCGTGCGCATTGTACACGTGCGCAACGATTGGTGCACGTGATTTACTAAAAGCAACTCGTGGCCAGCAATTTCTAGAGCATTTTGGGTCCAATCCAACTCATTTCTAATGCTATTTCATGCAGAATTCAAGTTTGGGCAAAGGGGGAGCAATTGTTAGTAGTTTTGGCATCATGTAGGTTAGTTTCTAGAGAGAGAAGCTCCCTCTTCTCTCTAGAATTAGGTTAGGTTTAGGACATTTCTATCTTAGATCTAGGTTCAATTTCATGTTTCCATCTCATTTCCTTTATGATTTCTTGCTTCTACTATTTCATTCTCATGGTTTGTAGTGTTAATTTTTCTCTTTGCTCTCTTTTGTAATCATGCACTCATGATGAATGCATGGTGGCCAAAACATGCAATTCAAAAGAGTTAAGAAGCTTAAAAACAATGTAACATTCACTTGGTGTTCACAAATGTTAAACATAAAAACTCAAAACCAAGTGACAAAATATAACCTCAACAAAGAAATCCAACAATGCAAATTAAAAACAATGTTAAAATAACATCTCATCAATGATCAGCAGCAAGAAACAGTAAACAAGGTTAATAATCCAACACTTATAAAGAAAAATAGAAAACAAAATGAAAATGTACTAATTAAACAATTAACCAACTAACTAAAAGAAGTGGTTATGGATGGTGTTTGGTAGTGTTGGATGATGATTGAAGGGTGGAAAGAGAAGAGAAGAAGGAAAGAAATGGAAGGAGGAGAAGAAAAGAAGGTGGGTGAAACAGGGCAATCCACACGTACGCGTCATGTACGCGTAAGCGTGGATTGATGAAATGGTAGCAACGCGTACGCGTAAAGCATGCGTACGCGTGATGAGTTATTTGGAGCGGCAACGTGTACGCGTGAGGTACGCGTGCGCGTGCCTTGGGGCACAAAGTTGGCACACTTCAGACACAACTCTCGGGTGAATGTATGGGAAGTGGAAATATTCAATCCACGCGTACGCGTGCATGACGCGTGTGCGTGGATGATTGAAATTACTTGGGTCACGTGTATGAGTGGAGTGCGCGTGCGCGTGGATGGTGCTCTGTTTTTCAAAATTTTGCTATGTTTTTGCACCAAACCAAGCATTCCAAATCTCCAAACAACTACCAAAACATCATAAAACCTTATTTAACATACTAAACTCCCAAATAAACATATCTAACCAAACAAAACATAAAATTAAACTAATTATTAGCAATATTTACAAAAAGAAAAAAAGGAAAGATGTTACCACGGTGGGGTGTCTCTGATAAACCCCTATTTCATGGTTTATCTTGTGCTCAATTGAGTGATTTTTATCAAGTCCTTGCCCACTTATTCATATGATTTGCATGGTTTTACATTCCCCTTCCTGATTTTGTGCTATGATTGAAAATATGCTTCTTTGGCTTTTATTTTCTTTTATTTAAATCCTCTCTTATTATCATTCGATGCCTTGATATGTGTGTTAAGTAATTTCATAGATTATAGGGCAGGAATGGCTTAGAGGATGGAAAGGAAGCATGTAAAAGTGGAAGGAATATAAGAAGTTGAAGGAATTGCAAAGCTGTTAGCCTGACCCTCTCGCACTAAAATGACCATAACTTGAGCTACATAGGTTCAAATGATGCGGTTTCAGTTGCGTTGGAAAGCTAACGACCAGGGCTTCAATTTGATATATAATTTGCCATAGTGGCCATACAGATAGGCGATGTGAACGCGTGCTCCACGCGGACACGTCGCAGTGACAAAAATCAGCGTGGCAGATTTCGCAACCAGCGAATCGTGGGCTATTTCCGGCCCAGTTTCAAGCCCAGAAAACACAGATTAAAGGCTGCAAAGTGGAGGAATGAAGGGAGATGACTCATAATTCACTTTTCATAATTTAGATGTAGTTTTTAGAGAGAGAGGTTCTCTCCTCTCTCTTAGGATTAGGATTAGGATTCCTCTTAAAGGATTTAGGATTTCTTATTATTTCAACTTACAATTTCTTCTAAGTTTCAGGTTTAATATTCCTTTTATTTATTTTCTCAATTTGGTTTATGAACTCTTTATGTTTAGATTAATCTTCTATTTAATACAATTTGAGGTATTTCAGACTTATGATTGCTTTCTTTTATTTATTATATAAATAATTTGGATTTTTTCTTTTTGGTTTTGGTTGAGTAATTGGTAACTCTTGAGTTATCAAACTCAGTAGTTGATTAATATTTGAAGTTTGCTGGTTGATTTGGATCCCTCTAAAGCTAGTCTTTCCTTAGGAGTTGACTAGGACTTGAGGAATCAAATTAATTGGTCCACTTGACTTTCCTTTATTTAGAAAGGGTTAACTAAGTGGAAGCAACGGACAATACTCATCACACCTGATAAGGATAACTAGGATGGGGTTTCCAATTCTCATACCTTGCCAAGAGTTTTCTAGTTATTAATTTATTAATTCCTGCAATTTATTTCTCTTGTTCAAACCTTTTCAAAAACCCAAAAATACTGTTTTCCATAACCAATAATAAATCATACTTCCCTGCAATTCCTTGAGAAGATGACCCGAGGTTTGAATACTTCGGTTTATAAATTTTATTGGGTTTGTTACTTGTGACAACCAAACGCTTGTACGAAAGGATTTTCTATTGGTTTATAAGCTATACATACAACGCGATCATATTTTTATATTTCTTTACCGATAGAAATTCCAAACATCAAAATGGCGCCGTTGCCGGAGAATTGAAAATGTGTGCCTTATTATTGGTTATTGTAAATATTTTTCTTTTACTTGTTTATTTGTTTTTGTTTTCCCTTCTTATTTCTATTAGCTACTATGAGTTCTCACCCCTCTCGCTTTGAGTTTGGTTCTAATTTTGTTGAAAGGAATGGAAGCTATAACAGGAATATGCATCAAGGTCTAAGCAATCAAAGATGGATGGATCCAAGAGGATCTGATCAACCCTTTAGGCAACAACACCTTCCAAGATATCATGGACAAGGACCATTCTACAATGCATACCAAGCTGATAGATATGGTGGACCCCCTCGTAGTTACCAACAAGCCCCACCCTGTGCTTAGAGACCATCCTCTCAACATAACTTTGAACCAACACACTCACAAGCTCCTTTTCACCATTCACCACCGTATGATCCTTATCCGCCCCAATTCCAATCCAATTACTCCCAAAAACCACCACTTCCCTATGTACCATGTCTGTACCCATCACCTCAAGAATCACAGGCTCGCTTCGAAGAATCAGTAGATCAATTTCATGCAACCCTTCATCAACTGGAGCAAGCAATAAATCAATTATCTTCTAGACGTTCGGACACTCAAGGAATCCCCATGGCTTCATGTGGAGAATCTAATGAAGAACGTAGCATAAAGGAGATACTAGAAACTCCAGTAGATAGTACAGAGCATGACTTCATGCTGGAACAAGTAGAGGAAGCTGTCATTATAGAAGAAGAAGAGTTGATTGAGGATTTAGGAGATGCTGAACCTCCATGGGAACCCAGAGTTGCGGAGAATTTCGTCAAGGACGTTACAATTGATGCTAAGGAGGATAGTGCACAACCCCCGAAGCAGGTATCATATGAAGAACTGGACGGAACAACCCAAGACACAAGTCTCCTTGAGAATGATAATCACAAGACAAGTTCTCTTAATAATGAACTTGCATCCGCAAGTGAATTCCTTGAGATAGAAGAATCTTCCCCAAGTGAATACGAACATGATGCAGAGGTAGACTTTTCTCAACCTCCCTATTATGACTCAAGTGATGAGGAAGATATTGAAGACTTTGATCAAGACATGGTTGAAATTGAAGAAGTTTGCAAAGAAGTGGAGGAATTCACATAAGAACATAAGGGAGTAGAGCTTGCAGAACCACTGGAAACACTTATCCCAAGGCCACTACCACCCAACTCCAACTTCAAGTGGGTAAAATCCTTAACTTTTATCTTTACTTTTCCACTTGAATATGGTTTACTTGAAATAGATGGCCAGCTTAGAGCTCTTTGCAGCTTTAAGAGTAAAAGGGAAATGACTTGCACTCAGAGCTGGTATGCAAGATTCAATGAGGTTTCGCACTTCAATTTGAGGTGCGGAGATTGGTGTCAAGCTCAATTGAAAGGATCTCGGAAGCTGTTTGGTCACTGCAGTGAGAATTCAGATTACTTACCACTCGGCTGGAAAAATGTATATCAAGACGAGAACGGGTGTAAAAGCAAAGTTTGGGATCCTGGAGTCTGTTCTGACATTTAGCACACTGGAAGCCTGAGAACCTGTTTAATACTACTCAAGGGCTTTACATGCCTTGTTTGGGACCCCGGAGGCTGTTGGCATTCCAAACATTGGTGGAGATTTCTGGATGAATTCAAGCACAAGCCACTATAACAGGAAAGCTCATCAAATGTCCAACTTAAGGACTTTAACTAAAAGTGCTAGGTCGGAGACAACCCACCATGGTATGATCGCTCCTTTTTTAGTTTTAATTTTAGTCTATTTTTGAGTTTTGATTGAACCTGGAATTATGCATAGCATTCATTTAAGCACTGTATTCTGCATATTGCATTATAAAAAAAATCACGCACGCGACGCGACAGCGTCGCTGACGCGTCCGCGTCATATGTGCATTGGGAAGAAAACTAAATTGAACAGAAAGTCACGCGAAAGTGTAGCTGGAGGCGTGCCTTTGGCACAAATTGATCCACGTGACTGTGTCGCTGATGTGTTTGCGTCATTTGCAAAAAATGCCTCCCACACGTCCGTGTCAACCACGCGAACGCATGACCTGAAAATCGGCGTAAAAAAGGGTGTATGGCAGCAAGTTGTGATGGAGTGGGGCTGGAACCATGCTAGATGCACAAGCCCTACCACGCGAATGCGTGCCCCATGCGTCTGCGTCGTTTTTCAAAGTATGGCCATTCACGCAATCGCGTCAACCATGCTACCGCGTCACCCAGATTTTTGGCAAAATGCATTTAAAACAGAAAGTTGCACGACCGCGAGGCTACCCTCGCGCTAATGGCACAAATCACTCCACGCGAACGCATGACCCACGCGTCCGCGTCACTTCATAAATCGCGCCAACCGCACGAACGTGTGCTCCACGCGTCCACGTCACATGCGACGCACAGCTTATCCAAATCACCGCCAACTATCTTATCTTTTCTTCCCCAAATCTAAATCTTTTCTTTCCCTTCTTTTTTTTCTTTCTTTTTTCTTTTAATTGGTGTTAGAAATTTATTTGGGTCATTATTTTGCTTTTGGATTATTAAGGAAGTGTTTGACAATTATATATTACTTTTTATAGGGTTGCTTGCATGTTCAATTTAATACTTTCAATAACTTATTACCATGCATGCTAAGTGTTTGTGAAAAAGCCCGTATGGCATCATGCACTACTTTTATGTTATCCTACTACTTTAATGCTTGTTTTTCCAAAACCCTTTTATATTTTGTTAATTATTTATAATTGTCTATACAAACATATTGTTAGTTTGAAAGACTTGATAATTTAACTTGGGCATTTAATGCTTGATCTATGCTACTCATACCTTTGCCAACATGCCAATAAATATCTTACATTTAATATCCATCACATGCACTTGCCATATTTCTAATTGATGAACTTTTCACATGTAGTCATGACCATGCGTTAACAACATCCTTCTTTACCATGCATTGATTATCACTTGTACCATCCTCTTTCTTGCTCTAACCCTTAGCTTTAAAAGTTACTTTCTTTTTCCTTTTTTAGGATGGCCACCAAGAAGGGTAAAGAGAAAGCTACTCCCAAACCACTAGTAAGGAAAAGAACAAAAAGAGCACCAGCTGAGGAACCACAACCCCCATCCACTTGCACATCTTAGCATGCACCGAGGACGGTGCAATCTTTAAGTGTGGGGAGGTCGATATCGACTTCCAGGGGTTAGTTACCTTCTTTTCAACACCAATACTCTATTTTTTTGTTTGTTCATTGTTGCATTTGCATATTTGATTGCATGTTTGTTTGATTTTATGCATATTCTACTTGGTTGAAAAATAATAAGTTTTTTCTAAAGACCCTATTTTTAAAAATTTTCACTAATTTAAAATCAAAATTTTTTGTGTTAAATTTGTTTGAAGTTGTATTTGGAACATGGTTTTTGAGCCAAAGAACACACAACCTGTGAGATTTTGAGCTTATTTATATGGTCACATTATTTAACCATAAATTTTTATTCTTGTGTGTTTTCTTCTCTATAATTGCAATCTTTGCTTTGTTCCATTCTATATGTCCATTATTTAGTATATTTACATGCTTGCATATGATTGAGGCCATTACTTATTTTTGCTCACTTATCCCAAATAGCCTACCCTTTCAATCACCTTTGTTAGGCCCCTTGAGCCTTTTTGACCCCCTCTTCTGTTTTATAACCACATTACTAGCCTTAAGCAGAAAAACAAATTAAAAATCCCAAGTTGAATCCTTGGTTAGCTTAAGATAGATATTGTGTATAATTTAAGTATGGGAAATTTTATGGGAACATGGGATGATAGGAAAAAAGGGAATTAAATTGAATAAGTTATTTCAAAATTTGGGAAGCATGCTCATGTGAAATCAAAATAATTAAATTACCATGTGCATTGAAAAAAAGAATTTATTAAGTAATTAAATAAGGGGATACAAAAAAAGTAAAAAAAAAAATGTTACCCCAAATGCAAAATAAAAAGAATCAATGCACATGGGACAAAATTCAAAAATAAGTTTGATACATGAGCATGTAATACAAAAGTGGGAAAAATTTGGGTAGCTAGGTAAAGCATTTTAAATTATATAAAGTATGTATATGTTAGGTGAGATCTTAGACTAATCAAGGATTCATTTTGTTAGCTCACTTAGCCTTATATATATATTCTTACCTTTACCTTAGCCCCTTTACAACCTTGAAAAGACCTCATGATGTTTGCATTGGTATACTAAATATTTGTTGATTGGTTGGATGAAGAACAAAGTTTAGAAAGCATGATTAGAGAAGAGTAGAGTGATTGACCCTAGACACTTGAGAGTTAGAGTGATATACATGACCAGTAAGGGTTCAATGCTTGATTCTATGTTCCCTGCTTTCATGAGCTATCTTCTTACAATTTACTTGTTTTCACTGTATGATTTGAATTAGTGGAATTTGATTCATATTTGTCTTGTAGAGTTTATTTACTTTTAACCAAGTAGGTAGAAACATTTTGCATGTAGTTTCATTCACATAGATAGGTTGCATTTCATACTCTCTATCATTCCTCTTCACTCCTTTATAGCTTCTCTTGAGCTTAGCATGAGGACATGCTAATGTTTAAGTGTGGGGAGGTTGATAAACCCTTATTTGATGATTTATCTTGTGCTCAATTGAGTGATTTTTATCAAGTCCTTGCCCACTTATTCATATGATTTGCATGATTTTACATTCTCCTTCCTGATTTTGTGCTATGATTGAAAACATGCTTCTTTGGCTCTTATTTTCTTTTATTTAAATCCTCTTTTATTATCATTCGATGCCTTGATATGTGTGTTAAGTGATTTCAGAGATTACAGGGCAGGAATGGCTCAGAGGATGGAAAGGAAGCATGTAAAAGTGGAAGGAATACAAGAAGTTGAAGGAACTGCAAAGCTGTCAGCCTGACCCTCTCGCACTAAAACGACCATAACTTGAGCTACCAAGGTCCAAATGACGCGGTTCTAGTTGTGTTGGAAAGCTAACGTCCGGGACTTCGATTTGATATATAATTTGTTATAGTGGCCGTACAAATAGACGACGCGAATGCATGCTCCACACGGACGCATCGCAGTGACGAAAATCACTGTGGCAGATTTCGCAACCAGCGAATCCTGGGCTATTTTCGGCCCAGTTTCAAGCCCAGAAAACACACATTAAAGGCTGCAAAGTGGAGGAATAAAGGGATATGACTCATAATTCATTTTTCATAATTTAGATGTAGTTTTTAGAGAGAGAGGTTCTCTCTTCTCTCTTAGGATTAGGATTAGGATTCCTCTTAAAAGGATTTAGGATTTCTTATTATTTCAACTTACAATTTCTTCTAAGTTCCAGGTTTAATATTCCTTTTATTTATTTTCTCAATTTGGTTTATGAACTCTTTATGTTTAGATTAATCTTCTATTTAATACAATTTGAGGTATTTCAAACATATGATTGCTTTCTTTTATTTATTATATAAATAATTTGGATTTTTCCCTTTTGGCTTTGGTTGAGTAATTGGTAACTCTTGAGTTATCAAACTCAGCAGTTGATTAATATTTGAAGTTTACTGGTTGATTTGGATCCCTCTAAAGCTAGTCTTTCCTTAGGAGTTGACTAGGACTTGAGGAATCAAATTAATTGGTCCACTTGACTTTCCTTTATTTAGTAAGGGTTAACTAAGTGGGAGCAACGGACAATACTCATCACACCTGATAAGGATAACTAGGATAGGATTTCCAATTCTCATACCTTGCCAAGAGTTTTCTAGTTATTAATTTATTAATTCCTGCAATTTATTTCTCTTGTTCAAACCTTTTCAAAAACCCAAAAATACTGTTTTCCATAACCAATAATAAATCATACTTCCCTGCAATTCCTTGAGAAGATGACCCGAGGTTTGAATACTTCGGTTTATAAATTTTATTGGGTTTGTTACTTGTGACAACCAAACATTTGTACAAAAAGATTTTCTGTTGGTTTAGAAGCTATACTTACAACGCAATCATATTTTTATATTTCTTTACTGATAGAAAGTCTGAACGTCAGTCTCCCACCTAGCATTTTTGTTTATTGTCCTTAAGTTGGACTTATGGGGAGCTATCCATCAAGGTGGCTTGTGCTTGAATCCCTCATTGAACATCCACTAATGCTTGGACTTCCATTCTAGTTCCTCATTCAAAGTTAATAACTTCAAGCTTTGATGGAGTTCTTCACAAACCATGGGCTCCCAAAGTTGATCTTCCTTGTACGATCCGGGATCCCACACTTTGTTTTCACACCCGTCCTTGAGTTGATCATGGTGATTTCTTCCGGGTGGAAAGAGGGATGAATTCTCATGGAAGCACCAAATTAACCTTCTAGACCCATCAAATTGAGCACTAGTCCAACCCTTGCTCCTTGAAGCTTCAACCATAATGAGCCTAGACTTATAACACCAACCACTAAATATCCTCCTCTTATGCTTAATTCCGCAAATCGCCCTAAGTTGGCCATCTGTCTCAAGCAAACCAAATCCAAGTGGGATAATAGAGCTAAGAGTTAGAAGTTTTACCCACTCAAATGAAGGATTGGATGACAACCTAGGAGGAGGAGTTCCCAATGATCTTGACAAGGCGCGCTCTACTCCTGTCCATCCTCTTCTAGAGGCTTCCACCACTTGGCAAGATTCTTCAAGCTTTACCTCTTGCCAAACTTCCTCAAGTTTCCATTCTTCTTCACCAATGCCTTCAATCTCTTCCCCATTACTCAAATCATAGATAGGAGGTTTAGTAAAATCTACCTCATCATTAATTCCAAGTATAGTGGGGAAGGACTCTTCAAACTCAAAAGGATCATATGTTGATGCGGAATCATCATAAATAGGAGGACCTATTTCTTGGGTCACTTCTTCCAATTCTTCAATCACATTGTGCCTTGGAGGTTGTGCACTCTCCTCCTCAACATCAACTTCAAATCCCATGGAAGAAGGCTCTTCAACTTGTGATTCCTCTATGTACTCAACATATCCTAAGGTGCCAACCACTACTTCCTTTGGTTCAATAACCTCTACCTCCTCCTCTTGTTGCATTTCTTGCTTTAACTTCTCTTCTTCACCTTGGAGCTTCAAGTCCATTCCCTCACTAAGCTCCTTGGGTGCTTCTCCACATTCAACAATGGGAGTGCCTTGATCGCATAGGCTTAGGTGGAATGAGACTATGTTACCAATGGCTTCTACTATGATAGCCATTTTTGCTCTTAACTCCGCAAACTTCTTTTCATCCTCCTCTTGTCACCTTAAGAGATGAGATTCAAGATCTCTCAATTCTAGCATGGGGGCTTCATCGGGAGGTGATGGTGGAAGAGATGGTTCATTGTTTGAGGGAAGGTTGTTGTAATTGGAAGGTGGTTCATATTGGTAAAATTCTTGAGGTGGTGTGTATGGACTTTATGGTTCATGGGAGTATGGGTGTTGGAATAGTGGTGGCTCTAGATATGGTTCATATGGTGGTTAGTATGGTGGATATGAGTTAGGATCATATGGAGGTGGTTGGTGGTATAAGGCTTGTGAGTGTGGTTGAGGGTTATGTTGAGGAGGGGGTTCATATGCATATGATGATTGTGGTTGACAACCACAATGAGGGTCATCACATACATTAGATTGGTATGTGATGAGCGGATAATTTATACGCTTTTTGGCATTGTTTTTAGGTAGTTTTTAGTAAGTTCAAGCTACTTTTAGGGATGTTTTCATTAGTTTTTATGTTAAATTCACATTTCTGGATTTTACTATGAGTTTGTGTGTTTTTCTGTGATTTCAGGTAATTTCTGGCTGAAATTGAGGGACTTGAGCAAAACTCTGGAAAAGGCTGACAAAAGGACTGCTGATGTTGTTGGAATCTGACCTCCCTGCACTCGAAATGGATTTTCTGGAGTTACAGAACTCCAAATGGCGCGCTCTCAATGGTGTTGGAAAGTAGACATCCAGAGCTTTCCAGCAATATATAATAGTCCATACTTTATTCGGAAATTGACGACGTAAATTGGTGTTGAACGCCAAGTACACGCTGCTGTCTGGAGTTAAATGCCAGAAACACGTCATGATCCGGAGTTAAACACCCAAAACACGTTATAACTTGGAGTTCAACTCCAAGAAAAGCCTCAGCTCATGGATAGATCAAGCTCAGCCTAAGCATACACCAAGTGGGTCCCGGAAGTGGATTTATGCATCAATTACTTACTCATGTAAACTCTAGTAGCTAGTTTAGTATAAATAAGACTTTTTACTAATGTATTAGTCGTCTTTTGACCACGTTTTATCTTTGGTCTCAGTTTTGTTTTATTCTTCATCTTAGGAGGCCATTGAGCACGTTTTAGGGGGCTGGCCATTCGGCCATGCCTGAACCCTTCATTTATGTATTTTCAACGGTGGAGTTTCTGCACACCATAGATTAAGGGTGTGGAGCTCTGCTGTACCTCAAGTTTCAATACAATTACTATTACTTTCTATTCAATTATCTTTTATTCTTATTCCAAGATATACGTTGCACAACACTTTGATGAATGTGATGATCCGTGACACTCATCATCATTCTCACTTATGAACGCGCGTGACTGACAGCCACTTCCGTTCTACCTTAGGCCGGGCGCATATCTCTTAGATTCCCCAACAGAATCTTCGTGGTATAAGCTAGATAGATGGCGGCATTCACGGGGATCCGAAAAGTCTAACCTTGTATGTGGTATTCCGAGTAGGATCCCGGGAATCCAGAAAGTCTAACCTTGTCTGTGGTATTCCGAGTAGGATTCCGGTATTGAATGACTGTGACGAGCTTCAAACTCCTGAAGGCTGGGCATGATGACAAACGCAAAATAATCAAGGGATTCTACTCCAACCTGATTGAGAACCGACAGATGATTAGCCGTGCTGTGACAGAGCATTTGGACCATTTTCACTGAGAGGATGGGATGTAGCTATCAACAAGGGTGATGCCTCCAGACGATTAGCCGTGCAGTGACAGCGCATAGGACCATTTTCCCGAGAGGATTAAAAGTAGCCATTGATGATGGTGATGCCCTACATACAGCTTGCCATGGAAAGGAGTAAGAAGGATTGGATGAAAGCAATAAGAAAGTAGAGATTCGGAAGGATTCTAGCATCTTCACACGCCTATCTGAAATTCCCACTATTGATTTACATAAGTATTTCTATCCCTTTTTATTTTCTATTTATTATTAATTTTCGAAACCCATAACCATTTAATCTGCCTAACTGAGATTTACAAGGTGACCATAGCTTGCTTCATACCAACAATCTCTGTGGGATCAACCCTTACTCACGTAAGGTATTACTTGGATGACCCAGTACACTTGCTGGTTAAGTTGAACGGAGTTGTGTCCACACATAGTTGAAAAAAGCAATGAATTTTACAAAATACAATAACAAAGGAATCACAATTTCGTCTACCAAGTTTTTGGCGCCGTTGCCGGGGATTGTTCGAGTATGGACAACTGACGGTTCATCTTGTTGCTCAGATTAGGTAATTTTCCTTTCAAAAATCTTTTTCAAAATTTTTCTTTTATTTTTCGTTTTTTTTTTCAAACTTTATTTTCGAAAAATTTTTATAAAAATACAAAAAAAATCATAAAATCATAACAATCAAAAATATTTGGTGTTTCTTGTTTGAGTCTTGAGTCAATTTTTAAGTTTGGTGTTAATTGCATGCTTTAAAAAATTTTTCTTGCATTTTTCGAAAATCTCATGCATTCATAGTGTTCTTCATGATCTTCAAGTTGTTCTTGACAAGTCTTCTTGTTTGATCTTGATGTTTTCTTATTTTGTGTTGTTTGTTGTTTTTCATATGCATTTTTCGTTTGTTAGAGTCCATGCATTAAAGATTTCTAAGTTTGGTGTCTTGCATGTTTTCTTTGCATCAAAAATTTTTCAAAATTATGTTCTTGATGTTCATCATGATCCTCAAAGTGTTCTTGGTGTTCATCTTGACATTCATAGTGTTCTTGCATGCATTAAGTGTTTGATCCAAAATTTTCATGTTTTGGGTCATGTTTGTGTTTTTCTCTCTCATAATTAAAAATTCAAAAATAAAAAATATATCTTTTCCTTTTTTCTCTCCAAATTTTCGAAATTTTGGGTTGACTTGGTCAAAAATTTTCAAAATTAGTTGTTTCTTACAAGTCAAGTCAAATTTTCAATTTTAAAAATCTTATCTTTTCAAAATCTTTTTCAAAAATTATATCCCTTTCATTTTTTTTCTATTTTTCGAAAATTTCAAAAATCTTTTTCAAAATCGTTTTCTTATCTTCATATCATATTTTCAAAAATTCACTAACAATTAATGTGATTGATTCAAAAATTTGAAGTTTGTTACTTTCTTGTTAAGAAAGGTTCAATCTTTAAGTTCTAGAATCTTATCTTGTAATTTCTTGTTTGTGAAGTAAGTAATTTCAAATTTTTGAATTAAATCTTTTTATCTTTTATCATATCTTTTTCAAAAAATTTTATCTTTCTCAAAATTTGATTTCAAAATATCTTATCTAACTTCTTATCTTCTTATCTTTTTAAAATTTGATTTCAAATCTTTTTCAATCAACTAACTAACTTTTTGTTTGTTTCCTATCTTTTTAAAAACCACCTAACTACTTTTCCCTCTCTAATTTTCGAAAATATCTCACCTCTTTTTTTAAAAATTCTTATTGTTTCATGTTTTAATTTTAATTATATTTTATCTTTAATTTTCGAAAATTACTAACCCTTTTTTTTAAAATTATTTTCGAAATTCTCCATCTCTTTTCTTATTCTATTTAATTAATTATTTATTAACACTTCTCTTCACCTCTCTTCATCTAAAAATCCGAACCCACTCTTCTACATTCTTCTCCCCTTTCTTCTCCTACTAACATAAAGGAATCTCTATACTGTGACATAGAAGATTCCTCTTCTTTTCTTGTTTTCTTCTCTTTCATATGAGCAGGAACAGGGAAAAAGGCACTCTTGTTGAAATTGATCCTGAACTTGAAAGGACTCTGAAAAGGAAACTAAGAGAAACTAAATTACAACAATCCAGAAACAACCTTTCAGAAATTTTCGAACAAGAGAAGGAGATGGCAGCCGAAAATAATAATAATGCAAGGAGAATTCTTGGTGACTTCACAAAGCCAACGTCCAAATTTGATGGAAGAAGCATCTCCATTCCTGCCATTGGAGCCAATAATTTTGAGCTTAAGCCTCAACTAGTTGCTTTAATGCAACAAAACTGCAAGTTTTATGGACTTCCATCTGAAGATCCTTATCAGTTTTTAACTGAGTTCTTGCAGATCTATGAGACTGTAAAGACGAATGGAGTTGATCCTGAAGTCTACAGACTCATGCTTTTCCCTTTTGCTGTAAGAGACAAAGCTAGAATATGGTTGGATTCACAACCCAAGGATAGCCTGGATTCCTGGGATAAGCTGGTCACAACCTTCTTGGATAAATTCTTTCCTCCTCAAAAGCTGAGCAAGCTGAGAGTGGATGTTCAAACCTTCAAACAAAAAGATGGTGAATCCCTCTATGAAGCTTGGGAAAGATACAAGCAGCTGACCAAAAGATGTCCATCTGACATGTTTTCAGAATGGACCATATTAGATATATTCTATTATGGTCTATCTAAATTTTTGAAAATGTCATTGGACCATTCTGCAGGTGGATCTATTCACCTAAAGAAAACGCCTGAAGAGGCTCAAGAACTCATTGATATGGTTGTAAACAATCAATTCATGTACACTTCTGAGAGGAATTCCGTGAATAATGGGATACCTCAGAAGAAAGGAGTTCTTGAAATTGATGCTCTGAATGCCATATTGGCTCAGAACAAAGTGTTGACTCAACAGGTCAACATGATCTCTCAAAGTCTGAATGGATGGCAACATGCATCCAACAGTACTAAAGAGGCAGCTTCTGAAGAAGCTTATGATCCTGAGAACCCTGCCATGGCAGAGGTTAATTACATGGGTGAACCTTATGGAAACACCTATAACTCATTATGGAGAAATCATCCAAATTTCTCATGGAAGGATCAACAAAATCCTCAACAAGGCTTTAACAATGGTGGACGCAATAGGCTGAGCAATAGCAAGCCTTTCCCATCATCTTCTCAGCAACAGACAGAGAATTCTGAACAAAACACTTCTAATTTAGCCAATCTAGTCTCTGATCTGTCAAAGGCCACTTTCAGTTTCATGAGTGAAACAAGATCCTCCATCAGAAATCTAGAGGCACAAGTGGGCCAGCTGAGTAAGAAAGTCATTGAAACTCCTCCCAGTATTCTCCCAAGCAATACAGAAGAGAATCCAAAAGGAGAGTGCAAGGCCATTGATATAATCAATATGGCCGAATGCACAAGGGAGGAGGAGGACGAAAATCCTAGTGAGGAAGACCTCCTGGGACGACCCTCAAGCAAGAAAGAGTTTCCTATTAAGGATCCATGGGAATCTGAGGCTCATATAGAGACCATAGAGATTGCATTAAATCTCCTTCTGCCATTCATGAGCTCTGAAGACTATTCTTCCTCTGAAGAGGATGAAGATGTGACTGGAGAGCAAGTTGCTCAATATTTAGGAGCTATCATGAAGCTGAATGCCAAGTTGTTTGGTAATGAGACTTGGGAAAGTGAACCTCCCTTACTCATTAATGAACTAGATACCTGGATTCAGCAAATTTTACCTCAAAAGAAACAAGATCCTGGCAAGTTCTTAATACCTTGTACCATAGGCACCATGACCTTTGCAAAAGCTCTGTGTGATCTGGGGTCAGGGATAAATCTTATGCCACTCTCTGTAATGGAGAAGCTGGGGATCATTGAGGTACAACCTGCCTTGTTCTCATTACAATTGGCAGACAAGTCATTGAGACAAGCTTATGGAATAGTGGAGGACGTGTTAGTAAAGGTTGAAGGCCTTTACGTCCCTGCTGATTTCATAATCTTAGACACTAGGAAGGAAGAGGATGATTGCATCATCCTTGGAAGACCTTTCCTAGCCACAATAGGAGCTGTGATAGATGTCAACAGAGGTGAATTAGTCCTTCAATTGAATGGGGACTACCTTGTGTTTAAAGCACATGGCCATCCCTCTGTGACAAAAGAGAGTAAGCACGAAGAGCTTCTCTCAGTTCAGAGTTAAGAAGAGCCTCCACAGTCAAACTCTAAGTTTTGGGAGGCCACAACCAAACTCTAAGTTTGGTGTTAAGACCCCATATCCAAACTCTAAGTTTGGTGTTGGGACTATACAACATTGACCTGATCACCTTGTGGCTCCATGAGAGCTCACTGTCAAGCTATTGACATTAAAGAAGCGCTTGTTGGGAGGCAACCCAATTTTATTTATCTAATTTTTATTTTATTTTATTTCATTGTTATTTTGTGTTTTATTAGGTACATGATCATGAGGAGTCACGAAAAAAAATATAAAAATTAAAAACAGAATCAAAAACAGCAGAAGAAAAATCACACCCTGGAGGAAGCACAGGCTGGCGTTCAACGCCAGTAAGGAGCATCTGGCTGGCATTCAACGCCAGAACATAGTATGAATCTGGCGCTGAACGCCAGAAACAAGCAACATTCTGGCGCTGAATGCCAGGAATGTGCCTAGAAGAAAAGCTGGCGCTGAACGCCAGTAACAAGCATGAAACTGGCGTTCAACGCCAGAAACATGCTTTACATGGGCGTTGAACGCCAGAACGTGCACCACTCGGCGTTTAAACGCCAGAATGGTGTGCAAAGGCATTTTACATGCCTATTTGGTGCAGGGATGGAATTCCTTGACACCTCAGGATCTGTGGACACCACAGGATCACCTCAGGATCTGTGGACCCCACAGGATCCCCACCTACTATATTCCGACCTTACCTCCTAATCCTATTTTACTCTTCTCCATGTCACACTTCCCAAAAACCCTTCACCAATCACCTCAATCTCTCTTCCCAGTCACTTATTCACCACTCATATCCATCCACTCTTCCCCATAAACCCCACCTACCTTCAAAATTCAAAACCATTTTCCCACTCAATCCCACCCTAAATGGCCGAATCTATCTCTCCTCACTCTCCTCCATTTTCTTCTTCTTCTTCTTCTTCTTCTTCTTCTCTTCTTTCTTCTCTTGCTCGAGGGCGAGCAATATTTTAAGTTTGGTGTGGTAAAAGCATAAGCTTTTTGTTTTCCATTACCATCAATGGCACCTAAGGCCGGAGAATCCTCTAGAAAAGGAAAAGGGAAGACAAAAGCTTCCACCTCCGAGTCATGGGAGATGGAAAGATTCATCTCCAAGAGCCATCAAGACCACTTCTATGATGTTGTGGCAAAGAAGAAGGTGATCCCTGAGGTCCCTTTCAAGCTCAAGAAAAATGAGTATCCGGAGATCCGACATGAAATCCGAAGAAGAGGTTGGGAAGTCCTAACCAACCCCATGCAACAAGTCGGAATCTTAATGGTTCAAGAGTTCTATGCCAATGCATGGATCACTAGGAACCATGATCAAAGTATGAACCCGAGTCCAAAGAATTATCTCACAATGGTTCGGGGGAAATACTTAGATTTTAGTCCGGAGAATGTGAGATTGGCATTCCACTTGCCCATGATGCAAGGAGATGAACGCCCCTACACTAGAAGGGTCAACTTTAATCAAAGGTTGGACCAAGTCCTTACGGACATATGTGTGGAAGGAGCTCAATGGAAGAGAGACTTCAAAGGCAAGCCAGTCCAACTAAGAAGACTGGACCTCAAGCCTGTGGCTAGAGGATGGTTGGAGTTCATTCAACGCTCCATCATTCCCACTAGCAATCGATCTGAAGTTACTGTGGATCGGGCCATCATGATTCATAGCATCATGATTGGAGAGGAAGTAGAAGTTCATGAGGTCATCTCCAATAAAATCTACAAAATAGCCGAAAAGCCCTCCACCATGGCAAGGCTAGCTTTTCCTCACCTTATTTGCCATCTATGTTACTCAGCTGGAGTTATCATAGAAGGAGACATCTCCATTGAAGAGGATAAGCCCATCACCAAGAAGAGGATGGAGCAAGCAAGAGAGACCATCCACGGTTCTCAAGTGATGCATGAGGAAACTCATCATCAAGAAATCCCTGAGATGTCTCAAGGGATGCACTTTCCTCCCAACAACTATTGGGAACAACTCAACACTTCCTTAGAAGATTTGAGCCACAATGTGGAACAATTAAGGGTGGAACATCATGAGCACTCCATCATTCTCCAAGAAATAAGAGAAGATCAAAGAGCAATGAGGGAGGAGCAACAAAAGCAAGGAAGGGACATAGAAGAGCTTAAGGACATTGTTGGTCCTTCAAGAAGAAGACGCCACTAAGGTGGATTCATTCCTTGTTCTTATTTCTTTCTGTTTTTCGGTTTCTATGTTATGTTTATCTATGTTTTGTGTCTCTACTTCATGATCATTAGTATGTAGTAACTATGTCTTAAAGCTATGAATAAAATCCATTAATCCTTCACCTCTCTTAAATGAAATATACTTTAATTCAAAAGAACAAGAAGTACATGAATTTCGAATTTATCCTTGAATTTAGTTTAATTATATTGATGTGGTGACAATACTTTTTGTTTTCTGAATGAATGCTTGAACAGTGCATATTTTTGATCTTGTTGTTTATGAATGTTAAAATTGTTGGCTCTTGAAAGAATGATGAACAAAGAGAAATGTTATTGACAATCTGAAAAATCATGAAATTGATTCTTGAAGCAAGAAAAATCAGTGAATAGCAAAAGCTTGCAAAAAAAATAGAAAGAAAAAGAAAAAGCAAGCAGAAAAAGGCCAATAGCCCTTAAAACCAAAAGGCAAGGGTAAAAAGGATCCAAGGCTTTGAGCATCAATGGATAGGAGGGCCCAAGGAAATAAAATCCAGGCCTAAGCGGTTAAATCAAGCTGTCCCTAACCATGTGCTTGTGTCATGAAGGTTCAAGTGAAAAGCTTGAGACTGAGTGGTTAAAGTCGTGATCCAAAGCAAAAAGAGTGTGCTTAAGAGCTCTGGACACCTCTAAATGGGGACTCTAGCAAAGCTGAGTCACAATCTGAAAAGGTTCACCCAGTCATGTGTCTGTGGCATTTATGTATCCGGTGGTAATACTGGAAAACAAAATGCTTAGGGCCACGGCCAAGACTCATAAGTTCTAAGTTCTAACTAGGAAAATCAATAACACTATCAAAAATTCTAAGTTCCTAGAGAAGCCAATCATTCTAAACTTCAAAGGAAAATGTGGGATGCCAAAACTGTTCAGAAGCAAAAAGCTATAAGTCCCGCTCATCTAATTAGAATTAATATTCATTGATATTTTGGAATTTATAGTATATTCTCTTCTTTTTATCCTATTTGATTTTCAGTTGCTTGGGGACAAGCAACAATTTAAGTTTGGTGTTGTGATGAGCGGATAATTTATACGCTTTTTGGCATTGTTTTTAGGTAGTTTTTAGTAAGTTCAAGCTACTTTTAGGGATGTTTTCATTAGTTTTTATGTTAAATTCACATTTCTGGACTTTACTATGAGTTTGTGTGTTTTTCTGTGATTTCAGGTAATTTCTGGCTGAAATTGAGGGACTTGAGCAAAACTCTGAAAAAGGCTGACAAAAGGACTGCTGATGCTGTTGGAATCTGACCTCCCTGCACTCGAAATGGATTTTCTAGAGCTAAAAAACTCCAAATGGCGCGCTCTCAACGGCGTTGGAAAGTAGACATCCAGAGCTTGCCAGCAATATATAATAGTTTATACTTTATTCGGAAATTGATGACGTAAATTGGCGTTGAATGCCAAGTACACGCTGCTGTCTGGAGTTAAACGCCAGAAACACGTCATGATCCGGAGTTGAACGCCCAAAACACATTATAACTTGGAGTTCAACTCCAAGAAAAGCCTCAGCTCGTGGATAGATCAAGCTCAGCCCAAGCATACACCAAGTGGGTCCCGGAAGTGGATTTATGCATCAATTACTTACTCATGTAAACCCTAGTAGCTAGTTTAGTATAAATAAGACTTTTTACTAATGTATTAGTCGTCTTTTGACCACGTTTCATCTTTGGTCTCAGTTTTGTTTTATTCTTCATCTTAGGAGGCCATTGAGCACGTTTTAGGGGGCTGGCCATTCGGCCATGCCTGAACCCTCACTTATGTATTTTCAATGGTGGAGTTTCTGCACACCATAGATTAAGGGTGTGGAGCTCTGCTGTACTTCAAGTTTCAATACAATTACTATTACTTTCTATTCAATTCTCTTTTATTCTTATTCCAAGATATACGTTGCACAACACTTTGATGAATGTGATGATCCGTGACACTTATCATCATTCTCACTTATGAACGTGCGTGACTGACAGCCACTTCCGTTCTACCTTAGGCCGAGCGCATATCTCTTAGATTCCCCAACAGAATCTTCGTGGTATAAGCTAGATAGATGGCGGCATTCATGGGGATCCAGAAAGTCTAACATTGTCTGTGGTATTCCGAGTAGGATCTCGGGAATCCAGAAAGTCTAACATTGTCTGTGGTATTCCGAGTAGGATTCCGGTATTGAATGACTGTGACGAGCTTGAAACTCCTGAAGGCTGGGCGTGATGACAAACGCAAAAGAATCAAGGGATTCTACTCCAACCTGATTGAGAACCAACAGATGATTAGCCGTGCTGTGACAGAGCATTTGGACCATTTTCACTGAGAGGATGGGATGTAGCTATCAACAAGGGTAATGCCTCCAGACGATTAGCCGTGCAGTGACAGCGCATAGGACCATTTTCCCGAGAGAATTAAAAGTAGCCATTGATGATGGTGATGCCCTACATACAGCTTGCCATGGAAAGGAGTAAGAAGGATTGGATGAAAGCAATAAGAAAGTAGAGATTCGAAAGGATTCTAGCATCTTCACACGCCTATCTGAAATTCCCACTATTGATTTACATAAGTATTTCTATCCCTTTTTATTTTCTATTTATTATTAATTTTCGAAACCCATAACCATTTAATCTGCCTAACTGAGATTTACAAGGTGACCATAGCTTGCTTCATACCAACAATCTCTGTGGGATTGACCCTTACTCACGTAAGGTATTACTTGGATGACCCAGTACACTTGCTGGTTAAGTTGAACGGAGTTGTGTCCACACATAGTTGAAAAAAGCAATGAATTTTACAAAATACAATAACAAAAGAATCACAATTTTATCCACCAGTATGCATCAAGATTTGAATTGTACCCATAAGAAGCCGGAGGAGGTTGTTGCCAAGAAGGTTGTCCATAAGCTTGGGGCTCCTCCCACCTTTGATCTCCAAATCTTTGATGCATGTCCTCATTGTAATTTCCATCTCCTACAACATAGTTTGAACCAAACTCATAGCCAAAGTGATGAGAACTCATAGTGAAAGAGAAAATAAAAACAAAAGCTAACAAGAAACAAAGAGAACAAAAATCCTACAACTAGCAAAAACTAACAAACAAACCAAAAATCAAGATATTCACAATATATACAATAGCCAATAACATTGCACCATTGCAATCCCCGGCAACGGCGCCATTTTGATGAACGAATTCTTGACAGTTTAGAATTTATCAAATGGAGTCTCGTTGTAAAGTATAGTTTCCAAACCAATCAATAATCCTTTCATACAAAAATATTGGTTGTCACAGTTAACAATCCCTAATAAAAATTAACCGAAGTATTTAGACTCCGGGTTGTCTCACAAGAAATTGCAATGAAGTGCTCAATTATTAACTACGGGGATCAAGGGGTTTTGTTTATAAAATGGCAAGAAGAGTAAATCAAACAAGCAATTAAAGAAAGCAAGCAATAAAGAGAGACATTCATGACAAGGTTTGAGATCATAGGCTTTCTATCATAGTCATACAATGATTAATTCATCTTATCTAGTCAACTCCAACAAATAGGAAGAAAGTCAAGCAAGACTAATCAATCATATCACAATAATAAACAAGAATTTATCTCATTTCGTCATCCCCAACATTGGAAGAAGGTATAAGTTATCTTCCATGAGAGAAAGTCAAACAAGACTAGTTAACCTCAATCCAAATGTACTAATCAACTTACTAATAAAATTAGCAAAAGATTAGAGTTAATGGAAATCATATTAACTAACAACTCTAGATCACCAACATTAGTTGGGTATTCATGACTCAAGATCACCTAATTACTCTTTCCAAGCCAAGAATGTTCAAAATCTACTCTAAAGCCCAACCAAGCATTTTGTCAAACACTTGGTGGGTACAAATGGAAAGCATGGTAAATGTGCAAGAATAGTAAAATCTACCAACTACAAATTGTAAGGAGGCAAGATCAACAACTCAAATTAACAATTAAAAGAACATCAAACATAAATTTCATAAAAGAGATCCAAATCCATCAAGAGTTCAACATCACAAAAGAGAACAAAAAGGGAAATTAACAAAAAAACAAAGAGAGTCAAGTAGTAGGAACAAGAAATTATGAAGGAACCAAGATGAAAACATGAAAATTGACCTAATCTAAGATGGAGATTAACCTAACCTAATTCTAGAGAGAAGAGGGAGCTTCTCTCTCTAGAAACTAACCTACATGATGCTACACTACCAAACAATTGCTTCCCCTTGCCCAAGCTTGAATTCTGCATGAAATGGCATCAGAAATGGGTTGGATTGGGCCCAAAATGAGCTGCAAAATCGCTGGCCACAATTTCACTTTAGTGAACCACGTGCTCCATCGGCGCACACACGTATAGTGCGCGTGCGCGTCCCTAGACGTCAGGCAAATTTTATATTATTTTAAAGCCCCGGATGTTAGCTTTCCAACACAACTGGAACCGCCTCATTTGGGCCTCTATAGCTCAAATTATGGTTGATTGAGTGGCAGGAGGTCAGGCTTGACAACTTTACGGTTCCTTCATTTCTTCATGAGTTCTCCCACTTGCATGCTTTTCTCCTCACTTCTTCCATCCAATACTTGCCTTATGAACCTGAAATCACTTAACAAACATATCAAGGCATCGAATGGAATTAAAGTGAATTAAAATCACCAATTTTAGGGCCTAAAAAACATGTTTTCACATTTAAGCACAAATCAAGGGAGAATTGCAAAACCATGCTATTTCATTGAATAAATATGAGAAAAGGTGATAAAATTCCCCAAATTAAGCATAAGATAAACCACAAAATCGGAGTTTATCAAATGTCAAATTATTAAAAATAATTGAATTTTAATTCAATCTCTTAAAAATTATTTAAATGTTTAAATTTATTAAAAAACTATAGTATTAAAATTAAATTTATATACTTAAATAAGACAATAATTTTATGTCGTAAAACATAAACGAATACACCAACATATTTGTTAATTACTCAATACATTATATATGAGTTGCAAGCACTGCGCTGCTGGCGTATTTATAGAATGAGTGTAATATATATATATATATATATATATATATATATATATATATTATGCTAACAAGAATTTAAGGAGTGGAGTTATTATTTGATAAAAGTGGGTATAAATTTAGAGTACTCACTGAGTACATTTTAACTACTTTGATTGTTAAAATATAATTAGGATCAATTAGTATATCTGAATATTTATTATTATAAAATATTATTTTCGATTCAACGTGTCAAATTTAAATATAAAACTGTGCATCGCACCGTTTAACACTAGTAAAACAACAAATCGCACATCATGAGATAATGTATTGTATTGTATCATATCATACTTTGTTTTCTCCCTAAACATCTAATGTTGTTTAGAGGCAAAAGCCAATATCTAGTAACTAACAAAATATCGAAATCTATAACCTATAGAAAGTTTAAAACTGCTGATAAATAGCACTAGTAGCAACCAAAGATACAGAAATTCTCCTTACAGGACGAGAGGACTTCTTCACATAAGAGGAATTCCACTCCCCACCATCATGAGAATAATAGTCTATTGGATATTCACCACCAAAATCGCTCTTTCGATTTCCATTATCATCTTCTCCACAGCTACACTCACAGGAAGAATCACCACTCTTCTGGCAACTTACACCACCATCTTCACAACCTTCCTGCACCTTTGCCACCAACACATTTTTTTTCTTCTCCCACCAGCCAAGTATCACCCCAAATGTGATCTCTGCCTCGAAGGGATTGAGCACTGGTTTCCCAAAAGTATCACTCCAATCAATCGATAACCGAGGATGAACAATCTGAATCCAAGCATCCACAGAGTCCTCAAACAATGCAATCCTTGCAGGGCTAATCTCAGACATCAAGAAAACAGTGTAAAGGAACCCTTTTTCCTTCATATTCTTTTCCAATCTCTCCAGAATCTTAGGGTTCCCTTGCTTACCCAAAGTCCCCAAAATAACACCCCAATTCTGAGCTTCCTCCCTCGCTTTCAAAATTGCACCTTCCTAGATTCCTTCATTCCCAAGTGATCATACTCTTCCAGAAACAACTTCCCAATGTAAGGGTCATACCTAAAAGCCTTAATCTCAGGATTAGCTATCATGATCGCCTCAAGATGAAACCTTCCATCAGCGATAAATACCAAAATGCTATTCTCAGAATTCTCACTAAACGAATCCATTAATGAAACCTTGGGAGCAGTGCAGCAAAGAACCTCACCTGCCGAAAGAGGCTTGGACTGCGGTACCAAAACCCTAAACACTGTTTTCTCCAATTCCGACTTCACAGCCCTAATTGCAGATGCAAACTAAATAAGTACCACCTAATACGAGGTTCTGGGCACGAGACTCAAGGTTCAATTTAACGGTATCAACCAAATGGGAAACGTCGATTTTGATGTTGACGAAGTCGTAGAGACAGGGGATGGTGGTGGAATCGATGGGGACAAGGCAGCTGTGGCCGTAGTGGATGAGGAGGTCGGCGGAGAGCGCAGCGGCGGAGAAGTTGTCGACACAACAAGTGCCGTAGGTGACATCACCGGCTGTCTTTCCCTTCCACCTCCCTCCGCTTCTCCCCAACCCACACCGAATCCGTTTTCAAGCCCACTTTCGGTGCTGGTGTTTCGTTTTTGGCGCCGCTAAACGGGTTGTACGTGAGTACCCTTAAGTGAGGAAGGTAGATGGTGGCCGAGTGAGTTTCAGAAAGGTTCAGAAAAAAAAAGGGTTTACAGAAGATTAGAGAGGGAGAAAGTTGATTGGTCGATGGAGGTGGAGCAAGCTAAGCCAAAGCCAACGCCGAAGCGGTTTGTGAAGAACCAAATCCTCGATTCCATCCTCAACAACGCAGCCCTCAACGCCGCCATCTCCGTTCGCCCTCACAACTACAACTTCAAGGTCTACAAATGCGTTTGGCGCATTCTTTCCCCTGGCGCCAAGCATGTTGCCCTTCAGTTCCCCGAGGGCCTCCTCATGTACTCCCTTCCTCTCTCCGACATCTTCACTGACTTCGCCGCGATGACCATAAACACCCTTAAAACATAAATTCACTCAATTTATTTTTTTGACTATAGATAAGTTATATTTTTTTCAGTTAAAACATTGCATGTTGTTTTTTCGTTAACAAACATTTGCATGTGTTTTTGGTTCCTTTTCTGATAGTGTGAAGGAATTTCACTTGGCTTCAATCTATTGAAATCCAAAATTTTAAAATAAAAGAAAATTTAGGTACTTCAAAAGTTTTTTTTCAATAAAGAAAAACTCAACACACTAAAGTAGAGTAATATAAAAAAATAATTCACAAAAAATAATGTAAAAATAAGAATGGCTAATCCATTGTCATCTACGACATTGTCATTAACAACTACATGGATTAGCACTAAATCATTGTTTGTATACCAAAAATTCTGGTATATAGAAAATATCTTATCCTCAAATGTTTAATTTTTATGTACTAATATAATTTATATATCTATTTAATTTTATAATGTCAAATTATTAAAAATAATTAAATTTTAATTCAATCTCTTAAAAAATTATTTAAATGTTTAAATTTATTTAAAGACTGTAGTATTAAAATTAAATTTATAAACTTAAATAAGACAATAATTTTATGTCGTAAAACATAAACGAATACACCAACATATTTCTTAATTACTCAATACATTATATATGAATTGTAAACACTGCCCTGCTGGCATATTTATAGACTAAATTTGAGTATATATATATATATATATTATGCTAACAAGAATTCAAGGAGTGGAATTATTATTTGATAAAAGTGGGTATAAATTTAGAGTACTCACTGAATATATTTTAACTACTTTGATTGTTAGAATATAATTAGAATCAATTAGTATATCTGAATATTTATTATTATAAAATATTATTTTCGATTCAACGTGTCAAATTTAAATATAAAACTGTGCATCGCACCGTTTAACACTAGCAAAACAACAAATCGCACATCATGAGATGATGTATTGTATTGTGTCACATCATACTATGTTTTCTCCCTAAACATCCAATGTTGTTTAGAGGCAAAAGCCAATATCTAGTAACTAACAAAATATCAAAATCTATAACCTATAGAAAGTTTAAGACTGCTGAGAAATGGCACTAGTAGCAACCGAAGATACAGAAATTCTCCTTACAAGACCAGAGGACTTCTTCACATAAGAGGAATTCCACTCCCCCACCATCTCGAGAATAATAGTCCATTGGATATTCACGACCAAAATCGCTACTTCTATTTCCATTTTCATCTTCTCCACAGTTACACTCAAAGGAAGAATCACCACTCTTCTGGCAACTTAGACCACCATCTTCACAACCTTCCTGCACCTTTGCCACTAACACATTTTTTTTCTTCTCCCACCAGCCAGGTATCACCCCCACTGCGATCTCTGCATCGAAGGGATTGAGCACTGGTTTCCCAAAAGCATCACCCCAATCAATCGATAACCGAGGACAAGCAATCTGAATCCAAGCATCCACAGAGTCCTCAAACAATGCAATCCTTGCAGGGCAAATCTCAGACATCAAGAAAACAGTGTAAATGAACCCTTTTTCCTTCATATTCTTTTCCAATCTCTCCAGAATCTTAGGGTTTTCTTGCCTACCCAAAGTTTCCAAAACAACATCCCAATTCCGAGCTTCCTCTCTCGCTCTCAAAATTGCACCTTTCCTAGATTCCTTCATTCCCACGTGATCATACTCTTCCAGAAACAAATTCCCAATGTAAGGGTCATACCTAAAAGCTTTAATCCTAGGATTAGCTATCATGATCGCCTCAAGATGAAACCTTCCATCAGCTACAAATACCAAAATGCTATTTTCAGGATTCTCACTAAATGAATCCATTAATGAAACCTTGGGAGCAGTGCAGCCAAGAACCTTACCGGCCGAAAGAGGCTTGGGCTGCGGTACCAAAACCCTAAACCCTGATTTCTCCAATTCTGGCTTCGCAGTTCTAATTGCAGATGCAAACTAAATAGTACCACCTAATACGAGGTTCTGGGCACGAGATTCAAGGTTCAATTTAACGGTATCAACCAAATGGGAAACGTCGATTTTGGTGTTGACAAAGTCGTAGAGACAGGGGATGGTAGTGGAATCGAAAAGGACAAGGCAGCTGTGGCCGTAGTGGATGAGGAGGTCGGCGGAGAGCGCAGCGGCGGAGAAGTCGTCGACACAACAAGCGCCGTAGGTGACGTCACCAGCTGTCTTTCCCTTCCACCTCCTTCCACTTCTCCCCAACCCACACCGAATCCATTTTCAAGTCCACTTTTGGTGCTGGTGTTTTGTTTTTGGTGCTGCTGAGCAGGTTGTATGTGAGTACCCTTAAGTGAGGAAGGTAGAAGGTGGCCGAGTGATTTTCTGAAAGGCTAAGAAAAAAAGGGTTTACAAAAGATTAGAGAGGGAAGAAGGTTGATTGGTCGATGAAGGTGGAGCAAGCTAAGCCAAGGCCAACGCCGAAGTGGTTTGTGAAGAACCAAATCCTCTATTCCATCCTCAACGACGCGGCTCTCAACGCCGCCATCTCCGTTCTCCCTCACAACTACAACTTCGAGGTCCACAAATGCGTTTGACGCGTTCTTTCCACCGGCACCAAGCGCGTTGCCCTTCAGTTCCCCGATGGCCTCCTCATGTACTCCCTCCCTCTCTCCGACATCTTCACTGCCTTCGCGGCCATGACAATAAACACCCTTAAAACATACATTCACTCAATTCATTTTTTTGACCCTAGATAAGTTTTATTTTTTTCAGTTAAAACCTTGCATGTTGTTTTTTCGTTAACAAATATTTGCATGTATTATTGGTTCCTTTTCTAATGGTGTGAAGGGATTTCACTAGGCTTCAATCTATTGAAATCCAAAATTTTAAAATAAAAGAAAATTTAGGTACTTTAAAAGTTTTTTTGAATAAACAAAAACTCAACACACTAAAGTAGAGTAATATAAAAAAATAATACACAAAAAATAATGTAAAAATAAAAATGGCTAATCCATTGTCATCTATGACATTGTCATTAACAACTACATGGATTAGCACTAAATCATTATTTGTATACCAAAAATTCTGGTATATAGAAAATATCTTATCCTCAAATGTTTCATTTTTATGTACCAATATAATTTGTATATCTATTTAATTTTATAATGTTAAATTATTAAAAATAATTAAATTTTAATTCAATCTCTTAAAAAATTATTTAAATGTTTAAATTTATTAAAAGACTGTAGTATTAAATTTAAATTTATATATTTAAATAAGACAATAATTTTATGTCGTAAAACATAAACGAATACATCAACATATTTGTTAATTACTCAATACATTATATATGAGTTACAAACACTGCGCTGCTGGCGTATTTATAGACTAAATTTGAGTATATATTTATATATATTATGCTAACAAGAATTCAAAGAGTGGAGTTATTATTTGATAAAAGTGGGTATAAATTTAGAGTACTCACTGAGTACATTTTAACTATGATTGTTAGAATATAATTAGGATCAATTAGTATATCTGAATATTTATTATTATAAAATATTATTTTCGATTCAACGTGTCAAATTTAAATATAAAACTGTGCATCGCACCATTTAACACTAGTAAAATAACAAATCGCACATCATGAAATGATGTATTGTATTGTATCACATCATACTATGTTTTCTCCCTAAACATCCAATGTTGTTTAGAGGCAAAAGCCAATATCTAGTAACTAAAAAAATATGGAAATCTATAACCTATTAAAAGTTTAAGACTGTTGAGAAATGGCACTAGTAGCAACCGAAGATACAGAAATTCTCCTTACAGGACCAGAGGACTTCTTCACATAAGAGGAATTCCACTCCCCCACCATCTCGAGAATAATAGTCCATTGGATATTCACCACCAAAATTGCTATTTCTATTTCCATTTTCATCTTCTCCACAACTACACTCAAAGGAAGAATCACCACTCTTCTGACAACTTAGACCACCATCTTCACAACCTTCCTGCACCTTTGCCCCTAACACATTTTTCTTCTTCTCCCACCAGCCAGGTATCACCTCCACTGCGATCTCTGCATCGAAGGGATTGAGCACTGGTTTCCCAAAAGCATCACCCCAATCAATCGATAACTGAGGACAAGCAATCTGAATCCAAGCATCCACGGAGTCCTCAAACAATGCAATTCTTGTAGGGCAAATCTCAGACATCAAGAAAACAGTGTAAATGAACCCTTTTTCCTTCATATTCTTTTCCAATCTCTCCAGAATCTTAGGGTTTTCTTGCCTACCCAAAGTTTCCAAAACAACACCCCAATTCCGAGCTTCCTCTCTCGCTCTCAAAATTGCACCATTCCTAGATTCCTTCATTCCCACGTGATCATACTCTTCCAGAAACAAATTCCCAATGTAAGGGTCATACCTTAAAGCCTTAATCCTAGGATTAGCTATCATGATCGCCTCAAGATGAAACCTTCCATCAGCTACAAATACCAAAATGCTATTCTCAGGATTCTCAGTAAACGAATCCATTAATGAAACCTTGGGAGCGGTGCAGCCAAGAACCTTACCGGCCAAAAGAGGCTTGGATTGCGGTACCAGAACCCTAAACCCTGATTTCTCCAATTCCGACTTCGCAACCCTAATTGCAGATGCAAACTAAATAGTACAACCTAATACGAGGTTTTGGACACGAGATTCAAGGTTCAATTTAATGGTATTAACCAAATGGGAAACGTCGATTTTGATGTCGACGAAGTCGTAGAGACAGGGGATGGTGGTGGAATCGATGAGGACAAGGCAGCTATGGCCGTAGTGGATGAGGAGGTCGGCGGAGAGCACAGCAGCGGAGAAGTCATCAACACAACAAGCGGTAGGTGACGTCACCGGCTGTCTTTCCCTTCCACCTCCCTCCGCTTCTCCCAAACCCGCACTGAATCCATTTTCAAGTCCACTTTCGGTACTGGTGTTTTGTTTTTGGTGCCACTGAGCGGGTTGTACGTGAGTACCCTTAAGTGAGGAGGGTAGAAGGTGGCCGAGTGACTTTCAGAAAGGCTAAGAAAAAAAGGGTTTACAGAAGACTAGAGATGGAAGAAGGTTGATTGGTTGATGGAGGTGGAGCAAGCTAAGCCAAAGCCAACGCCGAAGCAGTTTGTGACGAAACAAATCCTTGATTCCATCCTCAACGACGCGGCCCTCAACGCCGCCATCTCCGTTCTCCCTCAAAACTACAACTTCGAGGTCCACAATGCGTTTGGCACGTTCTTTCCACCGGCGCCAAGCGCGTTGCCCTTCAGTTTCCCGAGGGCCTCCTCATGTACTCCCTCTCTCTCTCCGACATCTTCACTGCCTTCGCCGCCATGACCGTAAACACCCTTAAAACATACATTCACTCAATTTATTTTTTTGACTCTAGATAAGTTTTATTTTTTCCAGTTAAAACCTTCCATTTTGTTTTTTCGTTAACAAACATTTGCATGTGTTATTGATTCCTTTTCTGATGGTGTGAAGGGATTTCACTAGGCTTCAATCTATTGAAATCCAAAATTTTAAAATAAAAGTAAATTTAGGTATTTCAAAAGTTTTTTTGAATAAAGAAAAACTCAATACACTAAAGAAGAGTAATATAAAAAAATAATACACAAAAAAAATGTAAAAATAAGAATGACTAATCCATTGTTATCTACGATATTGTCATTAACAACTATATGAATTAGCACTAAATCATTCTTTGTATACCAAAAATTCTGGTATATAGAAAATATCTTATCCTCAAATGTTTCATTTTTATGTACCAATATAATTTATATATCTATTTAATTTTATAATGTCAAATTATTAAAAATAATTAAATTTTAATTCAATCTCTTAAAAAATTATTTAAATTTATAAATTTATTAAAAGACTGTAGTATTAAAATTAAATTTATATACTTAAATAAGACAATAATTTTATGTCGTAAAACATAAACGAATAAACCAACATATTTGTTAATTACTCAATACATTATATATGAGTTGCAAGTACTGCGCTGCTGGCGTATTTATAGACTAAACCCTAAACCCTCAATACATTATAATTTTATGCTAACAATAATTCAAGGATTGGAGTTATTATTTGATTAAAAGTGGGTTTAAATTTAGAGTTCTCACTGAGTACATTTTAACTATTTTGATTGTTAGAATATAATTAGGATCAATTAATATACCTGAATATTTATTATTATAAAATATTATTTTCGATTCAACGTGTCAAATTTAAATATAAAACTGTGCATCGCACCGTTTAACACTAGAAAAACCACAAATCGCACATCATGAGATGATGTATTGTATTGTATCACATCATACTATGTTTTCTCCCTAAACGTCCAATGTTGTTTAGAAGCAAAAGCCAATATCCAGCAACTAACAAAATATCGAAATCTATAACCTATAGAAAGTTTAAGACAGTTGAGGAATGGCACTAGTAGCAACCAAAGATACAGAAATTCTCCTTACAGGAAGAGAGGACTTCTTCACATAAGAAGAATTTCACTCCCTACCATCTTGAGAATAATATTCCATTGGATATTCACCACCAAAATCACTCTTTCCATTTCCATTTTCATCTTCTCCACAGCTACACTCACAGGAAGAATCACCACTCTTTTGGCAACTTATACCACCATCTTCACAACCTTCTTGCACCTTTGCCACCAACACATTTTTCTTCTTCTCCCACCAGCCAGGTATCACCCCCAATGCGATCTCTGCCTCGAAGGGATTGAGCACTGGTTTTCCAAAAGCATCACCCCATTCAATTGATAACCGAGGATAAGCAATCTGAATCCAAGCAGCCACAGAGTCCTCAAACAATGCAATCCTTGCAGGGATAATCTCAAACATCAAGAAAATAGTGTAAAGGAACCATTTTTCCTTCATATTCTTTTCCAATCACTCCAGAATCTTAGGTTTCCCTTGCCTACCCAAACTCCCCAAAATAACACCCCAATTCCGAGCTTCCTCCCTCACTCTCAAAATCGCACCTTTCCTAGATTCCTTCATTCCCACGTGATCATACTCTTACAGAAATAACTTCCCAATGTAAGGGTCATACCTAAAAGCCTTAATCCCAAGATTAGCTATCATGATTGCCTCAAGATGAAAGATTCCATTAGCTACAAATACCAAAACACTATTCTCAGGATTTTCACTAAACTATTCCATTAATAAAACCTTGGGAGCGGCACAGATAAGAACCTCATCGGCTGAAAGAGGCTTAGACTGCGGTACCAAAACCCTAAATCCTGATTTCTCCAAGTTCAGCTTCGCAGCCCAAATTGCAAATGGAAACTGAATATTACCAGCTAATACGAGGTTTTGGGCGCGAGATTCAATGTTCAATTTAACGGTATCAACCAAATGGAAAACATTGATTTTGATATCGACGAAGACGTAGAGACAGGGGATGGTGGTAGAATCGATAGGGACAAGGCAGTTGTGGCCATAGTGGATGACGAGGTCGGCAGAGAGTGCAGCAGCGGAGAAGTCGCCGATACAACAAGCGCCGTAGGTAACGTCACCGACTGTCTTTCCCTTCCACCTCCCTCCGCCTCTCCCCAACCCACACCGAATTCGTTTTCAAGTCCCTCTTTCGGTGCTGGTGTTTTGTTTTTTGCACCGCTGAGCGGGTTTTTCGTGAGTACCCTTAAGTGAGGAAGGTAGAAGGTGGCCGAGTGAGTTTCAGAAAGGCTAAGGGAAGAAGGTTGATTGGTCGATGGAGTTGGAGCCAGCTAAGACAAAGCTAACGCCGAAGCAGTTTGTGAAGAACCAAATCCCCAATTCCATCCTCAACGACGCGACCCTCAACGCTGCCATCTCCGTTCTCCCTCACAACTACAACTTCAAGGTCCACAAATGCGTTCGGCGCGTTCTTTCCACCGACGCCAAGCGCGTTGCCTTTCAGTTCCCCGAGGGACTCCTCATGTACTCCCTCCCTCTTTCCGACATCTTCACTGCCTTCGCCGCCATTACCATAAACACCCTTAAAACATTCATTCACTCAATTTATTTTTTTGACTCTAGATAAGCTTTATTTTTTTCAGTTAAAACCTTGAATGTTGTTTTTTCGTTAATAAACATTTGCATGTGTTATTGGTTCTTTTTCTGATGGTGTAAAGGAATTTCACTAGGGTTCAATCTATCGAAACCCAAAATTTTAAAATAAAAGAAAATTTAGGTACTTCAAAAGTTTTTTTCGAATAGAGAAAAACTCAACACACTAATGTAGAGTAATATAAAACAATAATACACAAAAAATAATGTAAAAATAAAAATGGCGAATCCATTGTCATCTACGATATTGTCATAAATAACTAAATGGATTAGCACTAAATCATCCTTTGTATACTAAAAATTCTGGTATATAGAAAATATCTTATCCTCAAATGTTTCATTTTTATGTATCAATATAATTTATATACCTATTTAATTTTATAATGTCAAATTATTAAAAATAATTAAATTTTAATTCAATCTCTTAAAAAATTACTTAAATGTATAAATTTATTAAAAGACTGTAGTATTAAAATTAAATTTATATACTTAAATAAGACAATAATTTTATGTCGTAAAACATAAACGAATACACCAACGTATTTGTTAATTACTCAATACATTATATATGAGTTGTAAGCACTGCGCTACTGGCGTATTTATAAACTAAATTTAAGTATATATATTTGGAGTACTCACTGAGTACATTTTAACTACTTTGATTGTTAGAATATAATTAAGATCAATTAGTATATCTGAGTATTAATTATTATAAAATATTATTTTCGATTCAACGTGTCAAATTTAAATATAAAACTGTGCATCACACCTATTAACACTAGTAAAACAATAAATCGCACATCATGAGATTATGTATTGTATTGTATCACATCATAATATGTTTTCTCCCTAAACATCCAATGTTGTTTAGAGGTAAAAGCCAATATCCAGCAACTTAGAAAATATAGAAATCTATAACCTATAGAAAGTTTAAGACTGCTGAGAAATGGCACTAGTAGCAACCGAAGACACAAAAATTCACCTTACAGGACGAGAGGACTTCTTCACATAAGAGGAATTCCACTCCCCACCATCTTGAGAATAATAGTCCAATGGATATTCACCACCGAAATCGCTCTTTCCATTTCCATTTTCATCTTCTCCACAGCTACACTCACAGGAAGAATCACCACTCTTCTGGCAACTTACACAACCATCTTCACAACCTTCCTGCAGCTTTGCCACCAACACATTTTTCTTCTTCTCCCACCAGCCAGGTATCACCCCCAACGTGATCTCTACCTCGAAGGGATTGAGCACTGGTTTCCTAAAAGTATCACCCCAATCAATCGATAACCGAGGATAAGCAATCTGAATCCAATCATCCACGGAGTCCTCAAACAATGCAATCCTTGTAGGGCTAATCTCAGAAATCAAGAAAACAGTGTAAAGGAACCCTTTTTCTTTCATATTCTTTTCCAATATCTCCAGAATCTTAGGGTTTCCTTGCCTACCCAAAGTCCCTAAAACAACACCTCAATTCCAAGCTTCCTCCCTCACTCTCAAAACCGCACCTTTCCTAGATTCTTTCATTCTCACGTGATCATACTCTTCCAGAAACTACTTCTCAATGTAAGGGTCATACCTAAAAGCCTTAATCCCAAGATTAGCTATCATGATCGCCTCAAGATGAAACCTTCCATCAGGTACAAATACCAAAACGCTATTCTCAAGATTCTCACTAAACGAATCCATTAATGAAGCCTTGGGAGCAGTGCAGCCAAGAACCTCACAGGCCGAAAGAGGCTTGGACTGCGGTACCAAAACCCTAAACCCTAATTTCTCTAGTTTCAGCTTTGCAGCCCTAATTGCAAGAGGCAAACTGAATAGTACCACCTAATATGAGGTTCTGGGCACGAGATTCGAGGTTCAATTTAACGGTATCAACCAAATGGAAAACGTTAATTTTGATGTCGACGAAGACGTAGAGACAGGGGATGGTGGTGGAATTGATGGAGACAAGGCAGCTGTGGCCATAGTGGATGAGGAGGTCAGCGGAGAGCACAGCGGCGGAGAAGTCATCAACACAACAAGCGCCATAGGTGACGTTATCGGCTGTCTTTCCCTTCCACCTCCCTCCGATTCTCGCCAACCCACACCGAAGTCATTTTCAAGTCCCCTTCGGTGCAGGTGTTTCATTTTTGGCGCCACTGAGTGGGTTGTACGTGAGTACCCTTAAGCGAGAAAGGTAGAAAGTGGCCGAGTGAGTTTCAGAAAGGCTAAGGAAAAAAAGGGTTTACAGAAGATTAGAGAGGGAAGAAGGTTGATTGGTCGATGGAGGTGGAGCAAGCTAAGCCAAAGCCGACGCCGAAGCGGTTTGTGAAGAACCAAATCCCTGATTCCATCCTCAACGACGCGGCCCTCAACGCCGCCATCTCCGTTCTCCCTCACAACTACAACTTCGAGGTCCACAAATGCGTTTGGCGCGTTCTTTCCACCGGCACCAAGCGCGTTGCCCTTCAGTTCTCCGAAGGCCTCCTCATGTACTCCCTCCCTCTCTCCGACATCTTCACTGCTTTCGCCGCCATGACCATAAACACCCTTTAAACATACATTAACTCAATTTATTTTTTTGACTCTAGATAAGTTTTATTTTTTTTCAGTTAAAACCTTGCATGTTTTTTCGTTAAAAAACTTTTGCATGTGTTATTGGTTCCATTTCTAATGGTGTGAAGGGATTTCACTAGGCTTCACTCTATTGAAACCCAAAATTTTAAAATAAAAGAAAATTCAGGTACTTCAAAAGTTTTTTTTGAATAAAGAAAAACTCAACACACTAAAGTAGAGTAATATAAAAAAATAATACACAAAAAATAATGTAAAAATAAAAATGGCTAATCCATTGTCATCTACGACATGGTCATTAACAACTACATGGATTAGCACTAAATCATTCTTTGTATACCAAAAATTCTGGTATATAGAAAATATCCTATCCTCAAATGTTTTATTTTTATGTACCAATATAATTTATATATCTATTTAATTTTATAACATCAAATTATTAAAAATAATTAAATTTTAATTCAATCTCTTAAAAAATTACTTAAATGTATAAATTTATTAAAAGACTGTAGTATTAAAATTAAATTTATATACTTAAATAAGACAATAATTTTATGTCGTAAAACATAAACGAATACACTAACGTATTTGTTAATTACTCAAAACATTATATTTGAGTTGCAAGCACTGCGCTGTTGGTGTATTTATAGACTAAATTTGAGAGTGTGTGTATATATATATATATATATATATATATATATATATAATGCTAACAAGAATTCATGGAGTGGTGTTATTATTTGATAAAAGTGGGTATAAATTTAGAGTACTCACTGAGTGCATTTTAATTACTTTGATTGTTAGAATATAATTATGATCAATTAGTATATCTGAATATTTATTATTATAAAATATTATTTTCGATTCAACGTATCAATTTTAAATATAAAACTGTGCATCACACCGTTTAACACTAGTAAAACAACAAATCGCACATCATGAGATGATGTATTGTATTGTATCACATCATACTCTGTTTTCTCCTAAACATCCAATGTTGTTTAGAGGTAAAAGCCAATATCCAGCAACTAAAAATATCGAAATCTATAACCTATAGAAAGTTTAAGACTGCTGAAAAATGGCACTAGTAGCAACCGAAGATACAGAAATTCTCCTTACAGGACGAGAAGACTTCTTCACATAAGAGGAATTCCACTCCCCACCATCTTGAGAATAATACTCGATTGGATATTCACCACTAAAATCGCTCTTTCCATTTCCATTTTCATCTTCTCTACAGCTACACTCACAGGAAGAATCACCTCTCTTCTGGCAACTTACACTGCAATCTTGACAAACTTCTTGCAGCTTTGCCACCAACACAGTTTTTCTTCTCCCACCAGCCAGGTATCACCCCCAACGCGATCTCTACCTTGAAGGGATTGAGCACTGGTTTTCCAAAAACATCACCCCAATCAATCGATAACCGAGGACAAGAAATCTGAATCCAAGCATCCACGGTGTCCTCAAACAATGCAATCCTTGCAGGGCTAATCTCAGACATCAAGAAAACAGTGTAAAGGAACCCTTTTTCCTTCATATTCTTTTCCAATATCTCCAGAATCTTAGGTTTTCCTTGCCTACCCAAAGTCCCCAAAACAACACCCCAATTCCGAGCTTCCTCCCCCGCTCTCAAAATTGCACCTTTCCTAGATTCCTTTATTCCCACGTGATCATACTCTTCCAGAAACTTCTTCTCAATGTAAGGGTCATACCTAAAAGCCTTAATCCCAAGATTAGCTATCATGATCGCCTCAAGATGAAACCTTCCATCAGGTACAAATACCAAAATGCTATTCTCAAGATTCTCACTAAATGAATCAATTAATAAAACTTTGGGAGCAACACAGGCAAGAACCTCACCGGCCGAAAGAGGCTTGGACTGCGGTACCAAAACCCTAAATCTGATTTCTCCAATTCAGCTTCGCACCCTATTTGAAATGTAAACTGAATATACCATCTAATACGAGGTTCTGGGCGCGAGATTCGAGGTTCAATTTAACGGTATCAACGAAATGGGAAACGTTGATTTTGTTGTCGACAAAGATGTAGAGACAGGGGATGGTGGTGGAATCGATAAGGACAAGGCAGCTGTGGCCGTAATGGATGAGGAGATCGGCAGAGAGTGCAGCGGTGGAGAAGTCGCCGACATAACAAGTGTCGTAGGTGACGTCAACGGCTGTCTTTCCCTTCCACCTCCCTCCGCTTCTCCCCAACCCACACCGAATTCATTTTCAAGTCCACCTTCGGTGCTAGTGTTTTGTTTTTCACACCGCTGAGCGGGTTGTACGTGAGTACCCTTTAAGTGTGGAAGGTAGAAGGTGGCCGAGTGAGTTTCAGAAAGGCTAAGGAAAAAAATGGGTTTACAGAAGATTAGAGAAGGAAGAAGGTTGATTGGTCGATGGAGGTGGAGCAAGCTAAGCCAAAGCCAACGCCGAAGCAGTTTGTGAAGAACCGAGTTCCCGATTCCATCCTCAATGACGCGGCCCTCAACGCTTCCATCTCCGTTCTCCCTCACAACTACAACTTCGAGGTCCACAAATGCGTTCGGCGCGTTCTTTATACCGGCGCCAAGCGCGTTGCCTTTTAGTTCCCCGAGGGCCTCCTCATGTACTTCCTCCCTCTCTCCGACATCTTCACTGCCTTCGCCGCAATGCCCATAAACACCCTTAAAACATACATTCCCTCAATTTATTTTTTGGACTCTAGATAAGTTTTATGTTTTTCAGTTAAAACCTTGCATGTTGTTTTTTCGTTAACAAACATTTGCATGTGTTATTGGTTCCTTTTCTGATGGTGTGAAGGAATTTCACTAGGCTTCAATCTATTAAAACTCAAAATTTTAAAATAAAAAAAATTTAGTTACTTTAAAAGTTTTTTTTTAAATAAAGAAAAACTCAACACACTAATGTAGAGTAATATAAAAAAAATAATACACAAAAAATAATGTAAAAATAAAAATGGCTAATCCATTGTCATCTAGGACATTGTCATTAACAACTACATGGATTAGCACTAAATTATTCTTTGTATACCAAAAATTCTGGTATATAGAAAAATCTTATCCTAAATGTTTCATTTTATGTACCATATAATTTATATATTATTTAATTTTATAAATTAAATATTAAAAATAATTAAATTTTAATTCAATCTCTAAAAAATTATTTAAATGTATAAATTTATTAAAAGACTGTAGTATTAAATTAAATTTATATACTTAAACAAGACAATAATTTTATGTCGTAAAACATAAACGAATACACCAACATATTTGTTAATTACTCAATACATTATATATGAGTTGCAAGCACTGCGCTTCTGGCGTATTTATAGACTAAATTTGAGGATATATATTATGCTAACAAAATTCAAGGAGTGGAGTTATTATTTGATAAAGTGGGTATAAATTTAGAGTCCTCACTGATTACATTTTAACTACTTGGATTGTTAGAATTAATTAGGATCAATTAATATATCTGAATATTTATTATTATAAAACTGTGCATCGCACCGTTAACACTAGTAAAATAACAAATCACACATCATGAGATGATGTATTGTATTGTATCACATCATACTATATTTTCTACATAAACTTCCAATGTTGTTTAGAGGCAAAAGCCAATATCCAACAACTAACAAATATCGAAATCTATAACCTATAGAAATTTTAAGACTGCTGAGAAATGGCACTAGTTGCAACCGAAGATACAGAAATTCTCCTTACAAGACGAGAGGACTTATTCACATAAGAGGAATTCCACTCCCCACCGTCTTGAGAATAGTCCATTGGATATTCACTACCAAAATCGCTCTTTTCATTTCCATTTTCATCTTCTCCACAGCTACACTCACTGGAAGAATCAGCACTCTTCTAGCAACTTACACCACCATCTTCAGAACCTTCCTGTACCTTTGCAACCAACACATTTTTCTTCTTCTCCCACCAGCCAGGTATCACCCCCAACGTGATCTCTGCCTCAAAGGGGATTAAACACTGGTTTTCTAAAAAGTATCACCCCAATCAATCGATAACTGAGGACAAGCAATCTGAATCCAAGCATCCACGGAGTCCTCAAACAATGCAATCCTTACAGGGCTAATGTCAGACATCAAGAAAATAGTGTAAAGGAACCATTTTTCCTTCATATTCTTTACCAATCTCTCCAGAATCTTAGGTTTTCCTTGCCTACCCGAAGTTCCCAAAACAACACCCCAATTCCGAGCTTCCCCCTCGCTCTCAAAATCGTACCTTTCCTAGATACCTTCATTCCCACGTTATCATACTCTTTCAGAAACAACATCCCAATCTAAGGGTCATACCTAAAAGCCTTAATCCCTAGATTAGCTATCATGATCGCCTCAAGATGAAACCTTCCATCAGCTACAAATACCAAAACATGGATTCTCACTAAACAATCCATTAATGAAACCTTGGGAGCAGTGCATCGAGGAACCTCACCGGCCGAAAAATTCTTGGACTGCGGTACCAAAACCCTTAACATTGATTTCTCCAATTCCGGCTTCGCCGCCCTAATTGCATATGCAAACTGAATAATACCAGCTAATACGAGGTTCTGGGCGCAAGATTCGAGGTTCAATTTAACAGTATCAACCAAATGGGAAACGTTGATTTTGATGTCGACAAAGACGTAGAGACAGGAGATGGTGGTGGAATCGATGGGGACAAGGCAGCTGTGGCCGTAGTGGATGAGGAGGTCAGTGGAGAGCGCAGCGGCAGAGAAGTCGTTGACATAACAAGCGCCGTAGGTGACGTCACCGGCTGTCTTTCCCTTCTAGCTCCCTCCGCTTCTCCCCAACCCACGCCGAATCCGTTTTCAAGTCCACTTTCGGTGCTGATGTATCATTTTTGGCGCTGTTGAGCGGGTTGTACGCGAGTACCCTTAGGTAAGGAAGCTAGAAGGTGGTCGAGAGAGTTTCAAAAAGGCTAAAGAAAAAAAAGGGTTTACTGAATTTTAGACAGGGAAGAAGGTTGATTGGTCGATGGAGGTGGAGCAAGCTAAGCCAAAGCCAACGCCGAAGCGGTTTCTGAAGAACCAAATCCCCGATTCCCTCCTCAACGACGCGGCCCTCAACGCCGCCATCTCCATTCTCCTTCACAACTACAACTTTGAGGTCCACAAATGCGTTTGGCGCGTTCTTTCCGCCGGCGCCAAGAGCGTTGCCCTTCAGTTCCCCGAGGGCCTCCTCATGTACTCCCTCCCTTTCTCCGAGATCTTCGCTGCCTTCGTCGCCATGAACATAAACACCCTTAAAACATACATTCACTCAATTTTTTTTACTCTAGATAAGTTTTATTTTTGTCAGTTAAAACCTTGCATGTTGTTTTTTCATTAACAAATATTTGCAAGTGTTATTGGTTCCTTTTCTGATTGTGTGAAGGGATTTCACTAGGCTTCAATCTATTGAAACCCAAAATTTTAAAATAAGAAAAAATTTAGGTACTTCAAAAGTTTTTTTGAATAAACAGAAACTCAACACATAAAAGTAGAGTAATATAAAAAAATAATACACAAAAAATAATGTAAAAATAAAAATGGCTAATACATTATCATCTACGATATTGTCAATAACAACTACATGGATTAGCACTAAATCATTCTTTGTATACCAAAAATTCTGGTATATAGAAAATATCTTATCCTCAAATGTTTCATTTTTATGTACCAATATAATTTATATATCTATTTAAATTTATAACATCAAATTATTAAAAATAATTAAATTTTAATTCAATATCTTAAAAAATTATTTAAATGTATAAATTGATTAAAAGACTGTAGTATTAAAATTAAATTTATATACTTAAATAAGACAATAATTTTATGTCATAAAACATAAACGAATACACCAACATATTTGTTAATTACTCAATACATTATATATGAGTTGCAAGCACTGCGCTGCTGGCATATTTATAGACTAAATTTGAGGATATATATATTATGCTAACAAGAATTCAAGGAGTGGAGTTATTATTTGATAAAAGTGGGTATAAATTTAGAGTACTCACCGAGTTCATTTTAACTACTTTGATTGTTAGAATATAATTAGGATCAATTAGTATATCTGAATATTTATTATTATAAAATATTTTTTCCGATTCAATGTGTCAAATTTAAATATAAAACTGTGCATCGCACCGTTTAACACTAGTAAAACAACAAATCGCACATCATGAGATGATGTATTGTATTGTATCACATCACACTATGTTTTCTCCCTAAACATCCAATGTTGTTTAGAGGCAAAAGCCAATATCCAACAACTAGCAAAATATCAAAATCTATAACCTATCAAAAGTTTAAGACTGCTGAGAAATGGCACTAGTTGCAACCGAAGATACAGAAATTCTCCTTACAGAACGAGAGGACTTCTTCACATAAGAGGAATTCCATTCCCCACCGTCTTGAGAATAGTCCATTGGATATTCACCACCAAAATCGCTCTTTTTATTTCCATTTTCATCTTCTCCACAGCTACACTCACAGTAAGAAACACCACTCTTCTGGCAACTTACACCCCCATCTTCACAACCTTCCTGCACCTTTGCCACAAACACATTTTTCTTCTTCTCCCACCAACCAGGTATCACCCCCAACGCGATCTCTGTCTCGAACGGGACTGAGCACTGGTTTTCCAAAAGCATCACCCCAATCAATCGATAACCGAAGACAAGCAATCTGAATCCAAGCATCTACGAAGTCCTCAAACAATGCGATCCTTGCACGGCTAATCTCAGACATCGAGAAAATAGTGTAAAGGAACCATTTTTCTTTCATATTCTTTTCCAATCTCTCTAGAATCTTAGAGTTTCCTTGCCTACCCAAAGTCTCCAAAATAACACCCCAATTCCGAGCTTCCTCCCTCGCTCTCAAAATCGCACCTTTCCTAGATTTCTTCATTCCCACGTGATGATACTCTTTCAGAAATTACATCCCAATGTAAGGGTCATACCTAAAAGCCTTAATCACAAGATTTGCTATCATGATCGCCTCAAGATGAAACCTTCCACAGCTACAAATACCAAAACGCTATTCTCAGGATTCTCACTACACGAATGCATTAATGAAACCTTGGGAGCAGTGCAGCGAAGAACCTCACCGGCTGAAAGAGGCTTGGACTGAGATACCAAAACCCTTAACATTGATTTCTCCAATTCCGGCTTCGCAGCCCTAATTGCATATGCAATCTGAATAATACCAGCTAATACGAGGTTCTGGGTGCAAGATTTGATGTTCAATTTAACGGTATCAACCAAATGGAAAACGTCGATTTTGATGTTGACAAAGACGTAGAGACAGGGGATGGTGGTGGAATCGATGGGGACAAGGCAGCTGTGGCCGTAGTGGATGAGGAGGTCGGTGGAGAGCGCAGCGGCGGAGAAGTCGTCGACATAACAAGCGCCGCAGGTGACGTCACCGGCTATCTTTCCCTTCCACCTCCCTCCACTTCTCCCCAACCCACGCCGAATTCGTTTTCATATCCACTTTCGGTGCTCGTGTATCGTTTTTGCCGCCGCTGAGCGGGTCGTACGCGAGTATCCTTAGGTAAGGAAGGTAGAAGGTGGTCGAGTGAGTTTCAGAAAGGCTAAGGAAAAAAAGGGTTTACAGAATATTAGAGAGGGAAGAAGGTTGATTGGTCGATGGAGGTGGAGCAAGCTAAGCCAAAGCCAATGCCAACGCTGAAGCGGTTTCTGAAGAACCAAATCCCCGATTCCCTCCTCAACAATGCAGCCCTCGATGCTGCCATTTCCGTTCTCCTTCACAACTACAACTTTGAGGTCCACAAATGCGTTTGGCGCGTTCTTTCCGCCGGCACCAAGTGTGTTGCCCTTCAGTTCCCCGAGGGCCTCCTCATGTACTCCCTCCCTCTCTCTGACATCTTCACTGCCTTCGCCGCCATGAACATAAACACCCTTAAAACATACATTCACTCAATTTTTTTTACTCTAGATAAGTTTTATTTTTTTCAGTTAAAACCTTGCATGTTGTTTTTTCATTAACAAATATTTGCATGTGTTATTGGTTCCTTGTGTGAAGGGATTTCACTAGGCTTCAATCTATTGAAACCCAAAATTTTAAAATAAGAGAAAATTTACGTACTTCAAAAGTTTTTTTGAATAAAGAAAAACTTAACATACAAAAGTAGCGTAATATAAAAAAATAATACACAAAAAATAATGTAAAAATAAAAATTGCTAAACCATTGTCATCTACGATATTGTCAATAACAACTACATGGATTAGCACTAAATCATTCTTTGTATACCAAAAATTCTGGTATATAGAAAATATCTTATCCTCAAATGTTTCATTTTTATGTACCAATATAATTTATATATCTATTTAATTTTATAACATCAAATTATTAAAAATAATTAAATTTTAATTCAATCTCTTAAAAATTATTTAAATGTATAAATTTATTAAAAGACTGTAGTATTAAAATTAAATTTATATACTTAAATAAGACAATAATTTTATGTCGTAAAACATAAACGAATACACCAATATATTTGTTAATTACTCAATACATTATATATGAGTTGCAAGCACTGCGCTGCTGGCGTATTTATAGACTAAATTTGAGGATATATATATTATGCTAACAAGAATTCAAGGAGTGGAGTTATTATTTGATAAAAGTGGGTATAAATTTAGAGTACTCACTGAGTTCATTTTAACTACTTTGATTGTTAGAATATAATTAGGATCAATTATTATATCTGAATATTTATTATTATAAAATATTATTTCCGATTCAATGTGTCAAATTTAAATATAAAACCGTGCATCGCACCGTTTAACAATAGTAGAACAACAAATCGCACATCATGAGATGATGTATTGTATTGTATCACATCATACTATGTTTTCTCCCTAAACATCCAATGTTGTTTGGAGGCAAAAGCCAATATCCAACAACTAACAAAATATCGAAATCTATAACCTATAAAAAGTTTAAGACTGCTGAGAAATGGCACTAGTTGCAACCGAAGATACAGAAATTCTCCTTACAGGACGAGAGGACTTCTTCGCATAAGAGGAATTCCACTCCCCACTGTCTTGAGAATAGTCCATTAGATATTCACCACCAAAATCGCTCTTTTCATTTCCATTTTCATCTTCTCCACAGCTACACTCACAGGAAGAATAACCACTCTTCTGGCAACTTACACCACCATCTTCACAACTTTCCTGCACTTTTGCCAGCAACACATTTTTCTTTGTCTCCCACCAGCCAGGTATCACCCTCAACGCGATCTCTGACTCGTAGGAGATTGAGCACTGGTTTCCCAAAAAGTATCACCCCAATCAATCGATAACCGAGGACAAGCAATCTGAATCCAAGCATCCACGGAGTCCTCAAACAATGCAATCTTTGGAGGGCTAATCTCAGACATCAAGAAATAGTGTAAAAGAACCCTTTTTCCTTCATATTCTTTTCCAATCTCTCCAGAATCTTAGGATTTTCTTGCCTACCCAAAGTCCCCAAAATAACTCCCCAATTCCGAGCTTCCTCCCTCGCTCTCAAAATCGCACCTTTCCTAGATTCCTTCATTCCCACGTGATCATACTCTTTCAGAAACAACATTCCAATGTAAGGGTCATACTTAAAAGCCTTAATCCCAAGATTAACTATCATGACCGCCTCAAGATGAAACCTTCCATCAGCTACAAATACCAAAATGCTATTCTCAGGATTCTCACTAAACGAATCTATTAATGAAACCTTGGGAGCAGTTCAGCGAAGAACCTCACCGGCCGAAAGAGGCTTGGAATGCGGTACCAAAACCCTTAACATTGATTTCTCCAATTCTGGCTTCACAGCCCTAATTGCATATGCAAACTGAATAATACCATCTAATATGAGGTTCTGGGCGCAAGATTCGAGGTTCAATTTAACGGTATCAACCAAATGGGAAACGTCGATTTTGATGTCGACAAAGACGTAGAGACAGGGGATGGTGGTGGAATCGATGAGGACAAGGCAGCTGTGGCCGTACTGGATGAGGAGGTCGATGGAGAGCGCAGCGGCGGAGAAGTCTTCGACATAGAAAGCGCCATAGGTGATGTCACCGGCTGTCTTTCCCTTCCACCTCCCTACGCTTCTCCCCAACCCACACCGAATCCGTTTTCAAGTCCACTTTCGGAGCTGGTGTATCATTTTTGGTGCCGCTGAGCGGGTTGTACGTGAGTACCCTTAAGTGAGGAAGTTAGAAGGTGGCCGAATGAGTTTCAGAAAGGCTAAGGAAAAAAAGGGTTTACAGAAAATTAGAGAGGGAAGAAGGTTGATTGGTCAATGGAGGTTGAGCAAGCTAAGCCAAAGCCAATGCCGAAGTAGCTTGTGAAGAACCAAATCCCCGATTCCATCCTCAACAACGCGGCCCTCAATGCCGCCATCTCCGTTCTCCCTCACAACTACAACTTCGAGGTCTACAAATGCGTTTGGCGTGTTCTTTCCACCGGCGCCAAGCGCGTTGCTTTTCAGTTCTCTGAGGGCCTCCTCATGTACTCCCTCCCTCTCTCCAACATCTTCACGGCCTTCGCCGCCATGACCATAAACACTCTTAAAACATACATTCACTCAATTTATTTTTTTGACTCTAGATAAGTTTTATTTTTTTTAGTTAAAACCTTGCATGTTGTTTTTTCCTTAACAAATATTTGCATGTGTTATTGGTTCCTTTTCTGATGGTATGAAGGGATTTCACTAGGCTTTAATCTATTGAAACCCAAAATTTTAAAATAAAAGAAAATTTAGGTACTTCAAAAGTTTTTTTGGAATAAAGAAAAACTCAACACACTAAAGTAGCGTAATATAAAAAATAATACACAAAAAATAATGTAAAAATAAAAATGGCTAATCCATTGTCATCTACGACATTGTCATCAACAACTACATGGATTAGCACTAAATCATTCTTTGTATACCAAAAATTATGATATATAGAAAATATCTTATCCTCAAATGTTTCATTATTATGTACTAATATAATTTATATATCTATTTAATTTTATAATATCAAATTATTAAAAATAATTAAATTTTAATTCAATCTCTTAAAAAATTATTTAAATGTATAAATTTATTAAAAGGCTGTAGTATTAAAACTAAATTTATATACTTAAATAAGACAATAATTTTATGCCGTAAAACATAAACGAATACACCAAGATATTTGTTAATTACTCCATACATTATATATGAGTTGCAAGCACTGCGCTGCTAGCGTATTTATATGCTAACAAGAATTCAAGGAGTGGAGTTATTATTTGATAAAAGTGGGTATAAATTTAGAGTACTCACTGTGTACATTTTAACTACTTTGATTGTTAGAATATAATTAGGATCAATTAGTATATCTAAATATTTATTATTATAAAATATTATTTTCGATTCAACATGTCAAATTTTAATATAAAACCGTGCATCACACCGTTTAACAATAGTAGAACAACAAATCGCACATCATGAGATGATGTATTGTATTGTATCACATCATACTATGTTTTCTCCCTAAACATCCAATGTTGTTTAGAGGCAAAAGCCAATATCCAACAACTAACAAAATATCGAAATCTATAACCTATAGAAAGTTAAGACTGCTGAGAAATGGCACTAGTTGCAACCGAAGATACAGAAATTCTCCTTACAGGACGAGAGGACTTCTTCGCATAAGAGGAATTCCACTCCCCACCGTCTTGAGAATAGTCCATTAGATATTCACCACCAAAATCGCTCTTTTCATTTTCATTTTCATCTTCTCCACAGCTACACTCACAGGAAGAATAACCACTCTTCTGGCAACTTACACCACCATCTTCACAACTTTCTTGCACTTTTGCCACCAACACATTTTTCCTTGTCTCTCACCAGCCAGGTATCACCCCCAACGCGATCTCTGCCTCGAAGGGGATTGAGCAATGGTTTCCCAAAAAGCATTACCCCAATCAATCGATAACCGAGGACAAGCAATCTGAATCCAAGCATCCACGGAGTCCTCAAACAATGCAATCTTTGGATGGCTAATCTCAGACATCAAGAAAATAGTGTAAAAGAACCCTTTTTCCTTCATATTCTTTTCCAATCTCTCCAGAATCTTAAGGTTTCCTTGCCTACCCAAAGTCCCCAAAATAACTCCCCAATTCCGAGCTTCCTCCCTCGCTCTCAAAATCGCACATTTCTTAGATTCCTTCATTCCCACGTGATCATACTCTTTCAGAAACAACATCCCAATGTAAGGGTCATACCGAAAAGCCTTAATCCCAAGATTAGCTATCATGATCGCCTCAAGATGAAACCTTCCATCAGCTACAAATACCAAAATGCTATTCTCAGGATTCTCACTAAACGAATCTATTAATGAAACCTTGGGAGCAGTTCAGCGAAGAACCTCACCGGCCGAAAGAGGCTTGGACTGCGGTACCAAAACCCTTAACATTGATTTCTCCAATTCTGGCTTCGCAGCCCTAATTGCATATGCAAACTGAATAATACCATCTAATACGAGGTTCTGGGCGCAAGATTCGAGGTTCAATTTAACGGTATCAACCAAATGGGAAACGTCGATTTTGATGTCGACAAAGACGTAGAGACAGGGGATGGTGGTGGAATCGATGAGGACAAGGCAGCTGTGGCAGTAGTGGATGAGGAGATCGATGGAGAGCACAGCGGCGGAGAAGTCTTCGACATAACAAGCACCGTAGGTGACGTCACCGGCTGTCTTTCCCTTCCACCTCCCTACGCTTCTCCCCAACCCACACCGAATCCGTTTTCAAGTCCACTTTCGGTGCTGGTGTATCATTTTTGGTGCCGCTGAGCGGGTTGTACGTGAGTACCCTTAAGTGAGGAAGTTAGAAGGTGGCCGAATGAGTTTCAGAAAGGCTAAGGAAAAAATGGTTTACAGAAAATTAGAGAGGGAAGAAGGTTGATTGGTCAATGGAGGTTGAGCAAGCTAAGCCAAAGCCAATGCCGAAGTAGCTTGTGAAGAACCAAATCCCCGATTCCATCCTCAACGACGCGGCCCTCAACGCCGCCATCTCCGTTCTCCCTCACAACTACAACTTCGAGGTCTACAAATGCGTTTGGCGTGTTCTTTCCACCGGCGCCAAGCGCGTTGCTTTTCAGTTCTCCGAGGGCCTCCTCATGTACTCCCTCCCTCTCTCCAACATCTTCACTGCCTTCGCCGCCATGACCATAAACACTCTTAAAACATACATTCACTCAATTTATTTTTTTGACTCTAGATAAGTTTTTTTTTTTAGTTAAAACCTTGCATGTTGTTTTTTCCTTAACAAATATTTGCATGTGTTATTGGTTCCTTTTCTGATGGTATGAAGGGATTTCACTAGGCTTTAATCTATTGAAACCCAAAATTTTAAAATAAAAGAAAATTTAGGTACTTCAAAAGTTTTTTTGGAATAAAGAAAAACTCAACACACTAAAGTAGCGTAATATAAAAAATAATACACAAAAAATAATGTAAAAATAAAAATGGCTAATCCATTGTCATCTACGACATTGTCATCAACAACTACATGGATTAGCACTAAATCATTCTTTGTATACCAAAAATTATGGTATATAGAAAATATCTTATCCTCAAATGTTTCATTATTATGTACTAATATAATTTATATATCTATTTAATTTTATAATATCAAATTATTAAAAATAATTAAATTTTAATTCAATCTCTTAAAAAATTATTTAAATGTATAAATTTATTAAAAGGCTGTAGTATTAAAACTAAATTTATATACTTAAATAAGACAATAATTTTATGCCGTAAAACATAAACGAATACACCAAGATATTTGTTAATTACTCCATACATTATATATGAGTTGCAAGCACTGCGCTGCTAGCATATTTATATGCTAACAAGAATTCAAGGAGTGGAGTTATTATTTGATAAAAGTGGGTATAAATTTAGAGTACTCACTGTGTAAATTTTAACTACTTTGATTGTTAGAATATAATTAGGATCAATTAGTATATCTAAATATGTATTATTATAAAATATTATTTTCGATTCAACATGTCAAATTTAAATATAAAACTGTGCATCACATCGTTTAACACTAGTAAAACAACAAATCGCACATCATGAGATGATGTATTGTATTGTATCACATCATACTATGTTTTCTCCCTAAACATCCAATGTTGTTTAGAGGCAAAAGCCAATATGTAGCAACTAAAAAAATATCGAAATCTATAACCTATAGAAAGTTTAAGACTGCTGAGAAATGGCATTAGTAGCAACCAAAGATACAGAAATTCTCCTTACAGGACGAGAGGACTTCTTCACATAAGAGGAATTCCACTCCCCACCATCTTGAGAATAATAGTCCATTGGATATTCACCACCACAATTGCTCTTTCCATTTCAATTTTCATCTTCCCCACAGCAACACTCACAGGAAGAATCACCACTTTTCTGGCAACTTACACCACCATCTTCACAACCTTTTTCCACCTTTGCCGCCAACACATTTTTCTTCTTCTCCCACCAGCCAGGTATCACCCCCAATGTGATCTCTGCCTCGAAGGGATTGAGCACTGGTTTCCCAAAAAGCATCACCCCAATCAATCGATAACTGAGGACAAGCAATCTGAATCCAAGCATCCACGAAGTCCTCAAATAATGCAATCCTTACAGGGCTAATCTCAGACATCAAGAAAATAGTGTAAAGGAACCCTTTTTCCTTCATATTCTTTTCCAATCTCTCCAGAATATTAGGGTTCCCTTGCCTACCCAAACTCCACAAAATAACACTCCAATTCCGAGCTTCCTCCCTCGCTCTCAAAATCGCACATTTCCTAGATTCCTTCATTCCCACGTGATCATACTCTTCCAGAAACAACTTCCCAACGTAAGGGTCATACCTAAAACCTTAATCCCAGGATTAGCTATCATGATTGCCTCAAGATGAAACCTTCCATCAGCTACAAATACCAAAATGCTATTCTCTGGATTCTCACTAAATGAATCCATTAATGAAACCTTCGGAGCAGTGCAGCCAAGAAACTCACCGGCCGAAAGAGGCTTGGACTGCGGTACCAAAACCCTAAACTCTGATTTCTCCAATTCCGGCTTTGCAGCCCTAATCACATATATAAACTAAATAGTACCAGCTAATACGAGGTTCTAGGCACGAGATTCAAGGTTCAATTTAACGGTATCAACAAAATGGGAAAAGTCGATTTTAATGTCGACAAAGACGTAGAGATAGGGGATGGTGGTGGAATCGATGGGGACAAGGCAACTATGGCCGTAGTGGATGAGGAGGTCGATGGAGAGCGTAGCGACGGAGAAGTCGTCGATACAAAAAGCGCAGTAGGTGACGTCACCGGCTGTCTTTCCCTTCCACCTCCCTCAGCTTCTCCCCAACCCACACCGAATCCATTTTCAAGTCCACTTTCGGTGCTGGTGTTTCATTTTTGGCGCCACTGAGCGGGTTGTATGTGAGTACCCTTAAGTGAGGAAGGTAGAAGGTGGTCGAGTGAGTTTCAAAAAGGCTAAGGGAAAAAAGGGTTTACAGAAGATTAGAAAAGGAAGAAGGTTGATTGATCGATGGATGTGGAGCAAGCTAAGGCAACGCCAACGCCGAAGCAATTTGTGAAGAACCAAATCCCTGATTCCATCCTAAATGACGCGGCCCTCAATGATGCCATCTCCGTTCTCCATCAAAACTACAACTTCGAGGTCCACAAATGCATTTGGCACGTTCTTTCCACCACCGCCAAGCGCGTTGCCCTTCAGTTCCCCGAGGGCCTCCTCATGTACTCCCTTCCTCTCTCCAACATCTTCATTGCCTTCGCCGCCATGACCATAAACACCCTTAAAGTATACATTGATTCATTTTATTTTTTTGACTCTAGATAAGTTTTATTTTTTTCAGCTAAAACCTTGCATGTTGTTTTTTTGTTAACAAACATTTGCATGTGTTATTGGTTCCTTTTCTGATGGTGAGAAGTGATTTCACTAGGCTTCAATCTATTGAAACCCAAAATTTTAAAATAAAAGAAAATTTAGGTACTTCAAAAGTTTTTTATTTGAATAAAGAAAAACTCAACGCACTAAAGTAAAGTAATATAAAAAAATAATACACAAAAAATAATTTAAAAATAAAAATGGCTAATCCATTGTCATCTACGACATTGTCATTAACAACTACATTGATTAATACTAAATCATTCTTTGTATACCAAAAATTCTGGTATATAAAAAATATCTTATCATCAAATGTTTCATTTTTATGTACCAATATAATTTATATATATATATTTAATTTTATAATATCAAATTATTAAAAATAATTAAATTTTAATTCAATCTCTTAAAAAATTATTTAAATGTATAAATTTATTAAAAGGCTGTAGTATTAAAATTAAATTTATATACTTAAATAAGACAATAATTTTATGCCGTAAAACATAAACGAATACACCAAGATATTTGTTAATTACTCAATACATTATATATGAGTTGCAAGCACTGCGCTGCTAGCGTATTTATAGACTAAATTTGAGGATATATATTATGCTAACAAGAATTCAAGGAGTGGAGTTATTATTTGATAAAAGTGGGTATAAATTTAGAGTACTCACTGAGTTCATTTTAACTACTTTGCTTGTTAGAATATAATTAGGATCAATTAGCATATCTGAATATTTATTATTATAAAATATTATTTTTGATTCAACGTGTCAAATTTAAATATAAAACTGTGCATCGCACCGTTAATACTAGTAAAACAACAAATCGCACATCATGAAATGATGTATTGTATTATATCACATCATACTATGTTTTCTCCCTAAACATCCAATGTTGTGTAGAGGCAAAAGCCAATATCCAGCAACTAACAAAATATCGAAATCTATAACCTATAAAAAGTTTAAGACTGCTGAGAAATGGCACTAGTAGCAACCGAAGATACAGAAATTCTCGTTACAGGACGAGAGGACTTCTTCACGTAAGAGAAATTCCACTCTTCACCATCTTGAGAATAATAGTCCATTAGATATTCACCACCAAAATCGCTCTTTCAATTTCCATTTTCATCTTCTCCACAACTACACTTACAGGAAGAATCACCACTTTTCTGGCAACTTACACCACCATCTTCACAACCTTCTTGCACCTTTGCCACCAACACATTTTTCTTCTTCTCCCACCAGCCAGGTATCACCCCCAACGCGATCTCTGTGATAAACCACTATTTTATGGTTTATATTATATTTAAGTGAGTGGTTTTTATCAAATTCTTGCCCACTTATTCATATGATTTGCATGATTTTACAATTCCTTCCTAGTTTAGTTCTATGGTTGAAAACTTGCTTCCTAGAGATCCTTTTATTGTATATTTTAATTCTCCTTTATACCATTCGATGCCGTGATCCATCTGTTAAGTGATTCAGGCTTCATAGGGCATGAATGGCTTTGAGAATGGAGAGGAAGCTTGCAAAATGGAAGGAGCACAAGAAATAAAGGAGACAACCAGCGAACAGTGACGCGCACGCAAGGCTGACGCGTGCGCGCAATTTGGACAAAATCACAACGACGCGCATGCGTGCTTGATGCGTACGCGTGAATTGGAGTTCGCGTAAATGACGTGAGCACGTGCCTGATGCCCACGCGTGGAGAGGAAAATTGTCAAATGACGCGTACGCGTGACCGACGCGTACGCATGACATGCGCGATCTGCAGAAATTGCAGAATACGCTGAAGATGATTTTGGGCCGCGTTTTGACCCAGATTTGGGCCCAAAAACACAGACTAAAGTCAGAGATCATGTAGAGACTCAACATATCAGATACAATATTCATAATATACACAACTTTAGAATTAGATGTAGTTTTAGATTGAGAGGCTCTCTCCTCTCTCTTAGGATTAGGATTTATCTTAGGATTTACCTTATTGGGATTATTTCTTCTTCATCACAGGTTCAATGTTCCTTTACTCAATTCTCGTATACTTTTCCATGTTGGATTTGATTTCTTTTATTAATGCAATTTGAGGTATTTCAGACATATGATTTTGATTTAGTTTTCTATATTCTTAGTTCTAGTTGATTAATTGGTGACTCTTGAGTTATAAAACTCATCGTGATTGATAATTGTTATCTTTGCTGATTGATTTAGATCTCTATAACTCTAGTCTTTCCTCAGGAGTTGACTAGGACTTTAGGTATTAAATTGATTTGTCCACTTGACTTACCTTCATAGTTAGAGGTTGACTGAGTGGGAGCAAAAATATAATTCTCATCACCATTGATAAGGATAACTAGGATAGGACTTCCAGTTTTCATATCTTGCCAAGAGTTTTCTTTTCTATTGATTTATTAATTCCTGCAATTTATTTCTCTTGTTCACACCTTTCACCCAAAAATACTGTTTTTCATAACCAATTATAAATCATACTTCCCTATAATTTCTTGAGAAGACGACCCGAGGTTTGAATACTTCGGTTTATAAATTTTATTAGGTTTGTTACTTGTGACAACCAAATGTTTGTACGAAGGAATTTTCTGTTGCTTTAGAAGCTATACTTACAACGCGATTACATTTGTGAATTTCTTTACCGAGAGAAAATCCGTTCGTCACTCTACCTCGAAGGGATTGAGCACTGGTTTCCCAAATGCATCACCCCAATCAAACGATAACCGAGGACAAGCAACCTGAATGCAAGCATCCACAGAGTCCTCAAACAATGCAATCCTTGCAGGGCTAATCTCAGACATCAAGAAAATAGTGTAAAGGAACCCTTTTTCCTACATATTCGTTTCCAATCTCTCCAGAATCTTAGGGTTCCCTTGCCTACCCAAAGTCCCCAACTCGCTCTCAAAATCGCACCTTTCCTAGATTCCTTCATTCCTACGTGATCATACTCTTCCAGAAACAACTTCCCAATGTAAGGGGCATACCTAAAAGCCATAATCCCAGGATTAGCTATCATGATTGCCTCAAGATAAAACCTTCCATTAGTTACAAATACCAAAATGCTATTCTCAGGATTCTCACTAAACAAATCCATTAACGAAACCTTGGGAGCAGCGCAGCCAAGAACCTCACCGACCGAAAGAGGCTTGGATTGCGGTACCAAAACCCTAAACCCTGAAATCTCGAATTCTGGCTTCACAGCCCTAATTACAGATGCAAACTGAATAGTACCAGCTAATACGAGGCTCTGGGCACGCGATTCGAAGTTCAATTTAACGGTATCAACCAAATGGGAAACGTCGATTTTGATGTCGACGAAGACGTAGAGACAGGGGATGGTGGTGGAATCGATGGGGACAAGGCAGCTATGGCCGTAGTGGATGAGGAGGTCCGCGGAGAGCGCAGCAGCGGAGAAGTCGTCGACACAACAAGCGCCGTAAGTGACGTCACCAGCTGTCTTTCCCTTCCACCTCCCTCCGCTTCTCCCCAACCCACACTGAATCCGTTTTCAAGTCCACTTTCGGTACTGGTGTATCATTTTTGGCGCTACTGAGCGAGTTGTATGCGAGTACCCTTAGGTAAGGATGGTAGAAGGTGGCCGAGTGAGTTTCAAAAAGGCTAAGAAAAAAAGAGTTTACAGAAGATTAGAGAGGGAAGAAGGTTGATTGGTCGATGGAGGTGAGCAAGCTAAGCCAAAGCCAACACCGAAGCGATTTGTGAAGAACCAAATCACTGATTCCATCCTCAACGATGCGGCCCTCAACGACGCCATCTCCGTTCTCCTTCACAACTACAACTTCGAGGTCCACAAATGCGTTTGGCACGTTCTTTCACCGCCGCCAAGCACGTTGCCCTTCAGTTCCCTGAGGGCCTCCTCATGTACTCCCTCCCTCTCTCCAACATCTTCATTGCCTTCGCCGCCATGACCATAAACACCCTTAAAATATACATTCACTCATTTTATTTTTTTGACTCTATATAAGTTTTATTTTTTTCAGTTAAAACCTTGCATGTTGTTTTTTCTTTAACAAACTTTTGCATGTGTTATTGATTCTTTTTCTGATGGTATGAAGGGATTTCACTAGGCTTCAATCTATTGAAACCCAAAATTTTAAAATAAAAGAAAATTTAGGTACTTCAAAAGTTTTTTTTTTGAATAAAGAAAAACTCAACACACTAAAGTAGAGTAATATAAAAAAATAATACACAAAAAATAATTTAAAAATAAAAATGGCTAATCCATTGTCATCTACGACATTGTCATTAACAACTACATGGATTAGCACTAAATCATTCTTTGTATACAAAAAATTCTGGTATATAGAAAATATCTTATCATCAAATGTTTCATTTTTATGTACCAATATAATTTATATATCTATTTAATTTTATAATGTCAAATTATTAAAAATAATTAAATTTTAATTCAATCACTTTAACAATTATTTAAATGTATAAATTTATTAAAAGACTGTAATAATAAAATTAAATTTATATACTTAAATAAGACAATAATTTTATGTCGTAAAACATAAATGAATATACCAATATATTTGTTAATTACTCAATACATTATATATGAGTTGCAAGCACTGCGCTGCTGGCGTATTTATAGACTAAATTTGAGTGTGTGTGTGTGTGTATCTATATATATATTATTCTAACATGAATTCAAGGAGTGGAGTTATTATTTAATAAAAGTGGGTATAAATTTAGAGTACTCACTGAGTACATTTTAACTACTTTGATTGTTAGAATATAATTAGGATCAATTAGTATATCTGAATATTTATTATTATAAAATATTATTTTCGATTCAATGTGTCAAATTTAAATATAAAACTGTTCATCGCACCATTTAACACTAGTAAAATAGCAAATCGCACATCATGAGATGATGTATTATATTGTATCACATCATACTATGTTTTCTCCCTAAACATCCAATGTTGTTTATAAGCAAAAGCCAATATCCAGCAACTAAAAAAATATCGATATATATAACCTATAGAAAGTTTAATACTGCTGAGAAATGACACTAGTAGCAACCGAAGATACAGAAATTCTCCTTACAGGACGAGAGGACTTCTTCACATAAGAGGAATTCCACTCCCCACCATCTTGAGAATAATAGTACATTAGATATTCACCACCAAAATTGCTCTTTCAAATTCCATTTTCATCTTCTCCACAGCTACACTTACAGGAAGAATCACTACTTTTCTGGCAACTTACACCACCATCTTTACAACCTTCTTCCACCTTTACCACCAACGCATTTTTCTTCTTCTCCCACCAGCCAGGTAACATCCCCAATGCGATCTCTGCCTAAAAGGGCTTGAGCATTGGTTTCCCAAAAGCATCACCCCAATCAATCGATAACCGAGGACAAGCAATCTGAATCCAAGCATCCACGGAGTCCTCAAACAATGCAATACTTGCAGGGCTAATCTCAGACATCAAGAAAACAATGTAAAGGAATCCTTTTTTCTTCATATTCTTTTTCAATCTCTCCAGAATCTTAGGGTTTCCTTGCCTACCCAAAGTCCCCAAAACAACACCTCAATTCCGAGCTTCCTCCCTCGCTCTCAAAATCGCACCTTTCCTATATTCCTTCATTCCCACGTGATCATACTCTTCCAAAAACAACTTCCTAATGTAAGGGTCATACCTAAAAGCCTTAATCCCATAAATTATATATCATGATCGCCTCAAGATAAAACCTTCCATCAGCTACAAATACCAAAACGCTATTCTCAGGATTCTCACTAAACGAATCCATTAATGAAACCTTGGGAGCAGCGCAGCCAAGAACCTCACCGACCGAAAGAGGCTTGGACTGCGGTACCAAAACCCTAAACCCTGATTTCTCCAATTCCGGCTTCGCAGCCCTAATTGCAGATGCAAACTGAATAGTACCAGCTAATACGAGGTTCTGGGCACGAGATACGAGGTTTAATTTAACAGTATCAACAAAATAGGAAACATCAATTTTGATGTCAATGAAGACGTAGAGACAGGGGATGGTGGTGGAATCGATGGGGACAAGGTAGCTGTGGCCGTAGTGGATAAGGAGGTCCGCGGAGAGCTCAGTGGTGAAGAAGTCGTCGAAACAAGCGCCGTAGGTGACGTCACCGGCTGTCTTTCCCTTCCACCTCCCTCCGCTTCTCCCCAACCCACACCGAATCCGTTTTCAAGTCCACTTTCGGGTGCTGGTGTTTCATTTTTGGCACGGCTGAGCGGGTTGTACGTGAGTATCCTTATATGAGGAATGTAGAAGGTGGCCGAGTGAGTTTCAGAAATCTCAGGAAAAAAAGGGTTTACAGAAGATTATAGAGGGAAGAAGGCTGATGGGTTGATGGAGGTGGAGCAAGCTAAGCCCAAGCCAACGCCGAAGCGGTTTGTGAAGAACCAAATCCTCGATTCCATCCTCAACGACGCGACCCTCAACGCCGCCATCTCCGTTCTCTCTCACAAATACAACTTCGAGGTCCAGAAATGCGTTTGGCGCGTTCTTTCAACCTGCGCCAAGCGCGTTGCTCTTCAGTTCCCCGAGGGCCTCCTTATGTACTCCTTCCCTCTCTCCGACATCTTTACTGCCTTTGCCACTATGACCATAAACACCCTTAAAACATACATTAACTTAATTTATTTTTTTGACTCTAGATAAGTTTTATTTTTTTCAGTTAAAACTTTGCATGTTGTTTTTTCGTTAACAAACATTTGAATGTGTTATTGGTTCCTTTTCTGATGGTGTGAAGGGATTTCACTAGGCTTCAATCTATTGAGACCCAAAATTTTAAAATAAAAGAAAATTTAGGTACTTCAAAAAAATTTTTTGAATAAAGAAAAACTCAACACACTAAAGTAGAGCAATATAAAAAAATAATACACAAAAAATAACGTAAAAATAAAAATGGCTAATCCATTGTCATCTACGACATTGTCAATAACAACTACATGGATTAGCATTAAATCATTTTTTGTATTCCAAAAATTCTGGTATATAGAAAATATCTTATCCTCAAATGTTTTATTTTTATGTACCAATATAATTTATATATCTATTTAATTTTATAATGTCAAATTATTAAAAATAATTAAATTTTAATTCAATCACTTAAAAAATTATTTAAATGTATAAATTTATTAAAATACTGTAGGATTAAAATTAAATTTATATACTTAAATAAGACAATAATTTTATGTCGTAAAACATAAACGAATACACTAACATTTTTGTTAATTACTCAATACATTATATATGAGTTGCAAGCACTACGCTGCTAGCGTATTTATAGACTAAATTTGAGTATATATATTATGCTAACAAGAATTCAAGGAGTGGAGTTATTATTTGATAAAAGTATGTATAAATTTAGAGTACTCACTGATTACATTTTAACTACTTTGATTGTTAGAATATAATTAGGATCAATTAGTATATTTGAATATTTATTATTATAAAATATTATTTTCGATTCAACGTGTCAAATTTAAATATAAAACTGTGCATCGCACCGTTTAACACTAGTAAAACAACAAATCGCACATCATGAGATTTGTATTGTATTGTATCACATCATACTATGTGGTGCACGAAATTGTGATCACACTTTTCACAAAAACGCACAACTAACCAGCAAGTGTACTAGGTCGTCCAAATAATACCTTACGTGAGTAAGGTTCGATCCCACGGAGATTGCCGGCTTAAAGCAAGCTATGGTTATCTTGTAACTCTTAGTCAGGAGATTAATAATAAAAAGGATTTTGTTTGTGAAAAGTAAAAGAGCATGAAAAGAATGGTACTTGTTATTCAATAATAGAGAGCAGGTTGAGGTTTCGGAGTTGCTCTGTCTTTTGAATTTCTGCTTTCCTACTATCTTCTTCTTCCAAAAATGCATGTCCCTTCCATGGCAGGCTGTATGTTGGTGGATCACCGTTGTCAATGGCTACCATCCGTCCTCTCAGTGAAAACATGTCTTCTACGATTTCCCGCATGGCTAATCATCTGTCAATTCTCACTTGTGTCGGAATATGATACATTTATCCTTTTGCACACTGTCACTGCGCCCAATATTCGCGAGTTTGAAGCTCGTCACAGTCATCTCATCCCAGATCCTACTCGGAATACCACAGACAAGGTTTAGACTTTTCAGATCTCAAGAATGCTGCCAATTGGTTCTAGCCTCTACCACAAAGGTTCTGATCTCATGAGTTTGAGTGCTCTGTTGTCAAGAGATACAGGTCAAACTCCCCAAGAGATACGCACTCAAGCTGTCGCCCAATGACTACGTTGAGCTCATGTAGAATGGAAGTGGTTTTCAGGCACACGTTCATAAGTTGGGGAATGATGATGAGTGTCACGGATCATCACATTCTCCATGTTGAAATACGAGTGAGTATCTTAGAATAGAAACAAACGTGATTGAATAGAAAAAAGTAGTAATTGCATTAATCCATGAAAACACAGCAAGCTCCTCATCCCACCTATGGGGTTTAGAGGTTCATACTGTAGAAGATACAATTGGGCTGAGCTTCCTAGCTTTCACGTGCATGTGCCATTTCGGGAGTTAAACACCAGCTTGGATGCCAGTTTGGGCGTTTAACTCCAGCTTTGGTGCCAGTTCTGGCGTTTTACGCAAAAAAGGGGTCTCTAGTGGGCGTTTAAATGCCAGTTTGGCCCATCAAATCTCGGAAAAAGTATGGACTATGATATATTGCTGGAAAACCCAAGATGTCTACTTTCCAACACAATTCAGAGCACACTAATTAGGCTTTTGTAGCTTCATAAAATCCATTTCGAGTGCAGGAGGGTCAGAATCCAACAGCATCTGCAGTCATTTCTCAGCCTCTGAATCATATTTTTGCTCAGGTCCCTCAATTTCAGCCAGAAAATACCTAAAATTATAGAAAAAAAACACAAACCCATAGTGAAGTCCAGAAATGTGATTTTTGAACAAAAACTAATAAAATATGACCAAAAAGTGAATGAAACATGTTAAAAACTATATGAAAATACTATCAAAAGGCGTATAAAATATCTGCTCATCACAACATCAAACTTAAACTGTTGCTTATCCCCAAGCAACTAGAAAAATAAAATAGGATGAAAAGAAGATTATGTTGCAATAAAATCTCTGCGAGTCTTTAATGAAGCTCAAGTTCAAATTAGATGAACGGGGCTTAGAGCTTTTTGCTTCTGAATAGTTTGGCATCTCATTTTATCCCTTGAAGTTCAGAATGATTGGCATCCATAGGAACTCAGAATTCAGATAGTGTTATTGATTCTCCTGGTGAAGTATGTTGATTCTTGAACACATCTACTTATGAGTCTTGGCTGTGATCCTAAGCATCTTGTTTTCCAGTATTACCACCGGATACATAAATGCCACAGACATATAACTGAGTGAACCTTTTCAGATTATGACTCAGCTTTGCTAGAGTCCCCAGTTAGAGGTGTCTAGAGTTCTTAAGCACACTCTTTTTCTTTGGATCACGACTTTAACCACTCAGTCCCAAGCTTTTCACTTGGACCTTCATGACACAAGCACATGGTTAGGGACAGCTTGATTTAGCCACTTAGGCCAGGATTTTATTCCTTTGGGCCCTCCTATCCACTGATGCTCAAAGCATTGGATCCTCTTTACCCTTGCCTTTTAGTTTAAAGGATCACTGGCTTTTTTTGCTTGCTTCTTTCTTTTTTTTGACTATTTTGTATTTTTTACTGCTTTTTCTTGCTTCAAGAATCAATTTTATGATTTTTCAGATTATCAGTAACATTTCTCTTTTTTTCATTATTCTTTCAAGAGCCAACAATTTTAACATTCATAAACTTCACTATAAAAATTATGCACTATTCAAGCATTCATTCAGAGAGCTAAAGTAATGCCACCACATATAAATAATTTGAATTTTTCTTATTATATACTCGAGATATTTGCACCCTTGCTTTTCTAAAAAAATCTACTATTTTATTCATATTTGATGATGATAAGAAAATTAAATTATACCCAAATTGATAAAAATAATACTAATGCTCATGTAATCCTAATACTAATGCTCACGCAATTCTAATATAGGTCCCTAATAACAAAAGTTATCACAGAGTTAGGACTCAACAACCTTGATTTTGGGAGATAGGTGCTCCTTCAATCTGTGGGATGCCTGGCGCTTCAAGGGATAGCCTCTGGCACTTCAGCTCCTGTAGCTCACGCCCTTGCTGCTCTTGTTCCTTGAGCAATTTGCAAAGCATGCTGTTCTAATTTTGCGGCTCTTCTTTGAGTTAATCCACAGCTTCTTGCAGCATGGTAACAGATGCTTCTAAGAAAACCCAATAGTCAAATTGGGGGATTTCTAGGAGAAGCTCATGCGCCCTCCTCTTGGTGGGTTTGTCTTGAGCTTGAGATTCATCCATTATCTTTTTAGTGATTGAGTGCTCAGTTGGGATGAACTCATCCACTCCCATCTGTACCCCTGCATCCTTACATAATAGATAGATCAAGCACGGATAAGCCAATTTGGCCTCAGTAGATTCCTTTTGTGCAATTGTGTACATTTCACAAGGAATTAGCTGATGAACCTCCACCTCTCTTCCCAACATAATACAGTGAATCATCACTGTCCTTTTTACAGTAACTTCAGAATGGTTACTTGTGAGAAGTATAAAATGCCCAATGAAATCCAGCCAGCCCTTAGCAACTGGTTTGAGATCTCCTTTCTTTAGTTGGTTTGGGACACCTTTTGTGTTGGTTATCCACTTGGTTCTAGGGAGGCATATGTCCTCTAGAACTTGATCCAGCTTTTTATCTTTAGCATTCTCCTATTAAAGGATTCTGGATCATCTTACAGTTGAGGAAGTTTGAAGACTTCTCTTACTTTGTCAAGGTGAAAGTAAATAATCTTCTCCCTGACCATAGTCCGAAAGGTGTGGAAGGCAGTTCCCTCTATTCTTTGCTTATTTGTTAGCCATAGATTTTCATAAAATTCATTGACCATATTTCTTCCCACATTTATCTCAGGGTTAGCTAGGATTTTCCAGCCTCTATTTTGAATCTGCTCTTGGATCTCTGGATATTCATCTTCTTTCAGATCGAATTTAACTTCTGGGATCACTGATCTTCTGCATGTGATTTTGAAGTAATGGTCTGCATGTTCTTTGGTGCAGAACCTCTCATGCATCTAAGATTTTGGATTGTTCTCTTTCTTGCCTCTTAGAGTGGTTTGTTTTCCTTTAGGAGCCATGATCTTGGAGAGTTTTAGCTCAGTGATCACAGAAAAACACACCAAACTTAGAGATTTACTTGTCCTCAAGCAAAAGAAAGGGAAAAAGAGGGATAGAAGGAGAGAATGATTCGAATGGTGAATGAATGGGGATGGCCGAATGGGATTTAAAAGGGAGGGGGTTTTGAAAATTTTTGAAAAAGATATGATAGAAAGATATGATTGAAAAAAGATAAACATGAAATGAAAAAGATAGGATTTTAAAATTTTGAAAGATATGGAAAAAATATGAGGAAATTAAATTTGAATTTTTGTTAATGCATCTAAGAAATAAGAGATAATATGGGTGATTTGAAAAGATATGGAAAGAAATTAGAAAGATGAATGAGTTTTAAAAATATTTGAAAAAGATTTGAAAAGGATTTATAATATAATTAATGTTTTGAAAATGGAGTTTGAAAGATGAGTATTTGTAATATTTTTATGCAGAAAATTATGAATGAGATCATGAAAATTAAAAAAAAAATTGAATTGGAAACGAAATTACCTCCCCCTTGTCATGTTGGCGTTAAACGCCCAGAATGATAGTCATTCTGGCGTTTAATGCCCATCTGGTGGCCAATTTGGGCGTTTAACGCCCAGCCATATACCCTGGCTGGCGTTAAACGCCAAAGATCCTTTGTCACTGGGCATTTTTCTAAACACCTAGGATGTTGCCTGTTCTGGCATTAAACGTCTAGAATGCTGCCCATTTTGGCATTTAACGCCCAGAATGATACCTCTACTGGCATTTAAACGCCCAGAATGGTAGCCATTCTGGTGTTTAATGCACAAAATGCTTCTCTACTGGCGTTTTAACGCCAGTGAGATCATTTTTTCTGTGATTTTTCTGCTTTATATTCTGAATCTTCATTTCTCTGTATTATTTAACTAACATGAATAGACTTATATAATTTTTGCAAACATCTAATGTCTGCTGATGGCTGGGTTACCTCCCAGCAAGCGTTTCTTTACTGTCTTTAGCTGGACTTTACTGAGCTTTAATCCAGTCTCAGTCTTGAGCACTCTTGCTCAACATTGCCTTCAAGGTAATGCTTGAATCTCTATCCATTAACAATAAATTTTTTGTTAGAGTTAGTGATGAGCGGATAATTTGTACGCTTTTTGGCATTGTTTTTAGTATGTTTTTAGTATGATCTAGTTAGTTTTTAGTATATTTTTATTAGTTTTTAGTTAAAATTCACTTTTCTGGACTTTACTATGAGTTTGTGTGTTTTTCTATGATTTCAGGTATTTTCTGGCTGAAATTGAGGGACTTGAGCAAAAATCTGATTCAGAGACCAAAAAGGACTGCAGATGCTGTTGGATTCTGACCTCCCTGCACTCGAAGCGGATTTTCTGGAGCTACAGAAGCCCAATTGGCGCGCTCTCAACGGCGTTGGAAAGTAGACATCCTGGGCTTTCCAGCAATATATGATAGTCCATACTTTGCCGAAGATTTGATGGCCCAAACCGGCGTTCAAAGTCATCCTCAGGAATTCCAGCGTTAAACGCCGGAACTGGCACCCAAATGGGAGTTAAACGCCCAAACTGGCATAAAAGCTGGCGTTTAACTCCAAGAGAAGTCTCTGCACGAAAATGCTTCATTGCTCAGCCCAAGCACACACCAAGTGGGCCCGGAAGTGGATTTTTATGTCATTTACTCATTTCTGTAAACCTTAGGCTACTAGTTTTCTATAAGTAGGACCTTTTACTATTGTATTGAGAGATCGAGGGGTAGCTATCTTCATTGTTATGCTATCTTAGATCATTGGGAGGCTGGCCTCATGGCCATGCCTAGACCTTGTTCTTATGTATTTTCAACGGTGGAGTTTCTACACACCATAGATTAAGGTGTGGAGCTCTGCTGTACCTCGAGTATTAATGCAATTACTATTGTTCTTCTATTCAATTCCGCTTGTTCTTGTTCTAAGATATCACTTGTTCTTCAACTTGATGAATGTGATGATCCGTGACACTCATCATCATTCTCGCTTATGAACGTGTGACTGACAACCACCTCCGTTCTACCTTCGATTGGGTGAATATCTCTTGGATTCCTGATTGCACGATGCATGGTTGATCGCCTGACAACCGAGTGCTCGCCTGACAACCGAGCCAACCATTCCGTGAGATCAGAGTCTTCGTGGTATAGGCTAGAACTGATGGCGGCATTCAAGAGAATCCGGAAGGTCTAACCTTGTCTGTGGTATTCTGAGTAGGATTCAATGATTGAATGACTGTGACGTGCTTCAAACTCCTAGCAGGCGGGGCGTTAGTGACAGACGCAAAAGAATCGCTGGATTCTATTCCGGCCTGACCGAGAACCGACAGATGATTAGCCATGCTGTGACAGAGCATAGGAACATTTTCACTGAGAGGATGGGAGGTAGCCACTGACAACGGTGAAACCCTACATAAGCTTGCCATGGAAAGGAGTAAGAAGGATTGGATGAAGACAGTAGGAAAGCAGAGAGACGGAAGGGAAGGCATCTTCATGCGCTTATCTGAAGTTCCTACCAATGAATTACATAAGTATCTCTATCTTTATCTTTTATGTTTTTATGCGTTCAGCACCATATCCATTTGAGTTTGCCTGACTAAGATTTACAAGATGACCATAGCTTGCTTCATACTAACAATCTCCGTGGGATCGACCCTTACTCGCGTAAGGTTTATTACTTGGACGACCCAGTGCACTTGCTGGTTAGTTGTGCGAAGTTGTGTTAATGCCATGGTATTGAACACCAAGTTTTTGGGGTTCATGACCGGGGATTATGAGAGTTGTGAAAAGTATTGTTCACAATTTCGCGCCACCAAGTTTTTGGCGCCGTTGCCGGGGATTGTTCAGTTTGGACAACTGACGGTTCATCTTGTTGCTTAGATTAGGTATTTATTTTTTTCGAAATTCTTGAAGAAGAATTCTAGAGTTTCATGATGATTTGTTGAAGTCTGGCTGGCTGAGAAGCCACGTCTAATCTCATTGGACCGAGGTTTCAACTTATCATCACAAGAGCTTGTTGATTTTTATCAATCTTGCTTTTGGAGCAGTGATCTGCTAAGGCTTGGCTGGCCATTGGCCATGTCTAGTGTTTTGGACCGAAGCTTTCTTTGAAAGCTTGGCTGGCTGTGAAGCCATGTCTAATTCCTGGACCGGAGTCTTAGACTAGCATTGCACTGATTCCTGGAATTCTCATTAAGAATTTTGATATCTTTTTCCACTTAATTTTCGAAAAACACAAAAAAATCAAAAAAATCATAAAATCCAAAAATTTCTTGTTTGAGTCTAGTGTCTCATCTTAAGTTTGGTGTCAATTGCATGCATTCATTCATGTGTCTTAAGGATCTTCAGTTTGTTCTTGATGATTTTTCGTGCTCTGATCTTTAAATTCAATTGACTTGAGTATTTTGTGTGTCTCATATGCATTCTCATTTTGTTAGTGTCAGTAGTATACAAACTACTAAGTTTGATGTCTTGCATGCATTGTTATTTGATTCTTATTGCATTTTGATTTGTCCTAATTATTAAAAATCCAAAAATATTTTTACTTTGTGTCTTTTCAAGTCAATAATACAGAAGAATTGAAAATTTAGAACATTCAGCAGAGGAATTGCACAGAAAAAGCTGGGCGTTCAAAACGCCCAGTGAAGAAGGACAGACTGGCGTTTAAACGCCAGCCAGGGTACCTGGTTGGGCGTTTAACGCCCAAAAGGGTATAGTTTTGGGCGTTAAACGCCAGAATGTGCACCATTCTGGGCGTTTAACGCCAGGATGGCTAAAGGGGGAAGATTTTGTTTTCAAATCAATTTTTTTTTAAGTTTTCAAAATCTTTTCAAAATCAAATCTTTTTCAAATCAATTTTTCAATCAAAATCTTTTTCAAAATCAATTTCTTTCCTTTTTTCAAAGATACTTACTATCAATTAATGATTTGATTCAACATTTCGAGTATGTTGCCTTTTCTGTTGAGAAAGGTTTAATGTTTGAATCATATCTTTTCTTGTTAGTCAAATTTTTAATTTTCAAAATCAAATCTTTTTTTTTAATGTTTTTCAAATCATATCTTCTCAATCACAATTTTTTTTTAAAAAAAAAAACCAATCATATCTTCTTAACCACATCTTTTTCAAAATAGTTTTCAATCAAATCTTTTTTGATTTCTAATTTCAAAATCTTTTTCAAAAATCACTTGATTTCTTTTCCACCCTTGATTTTCAAAAATCAATTAAGGTTTTTCAAAATGTTTTCAAAATATTTTACTTAATTTTCGAAAATTACTTCTTCTCTTCTCACATCCTTCTATTTATGGACTAACATTATCCCTTAATGCAAAATTTGAACTCCATCTTCTTTGATAAGTTCAAATTTTCTACTTCTGTCTTCTACTTTTCTTTTCCTCTGACACCTAAAGGAATCTCTATACTGTGACATAGAGGATTCCACATTTTCTTGTTCCCTTCTCTTTCTTATGAGCAGGAGAAAAGACAAAAACATTCTTGTTGAGGCTGACCCTGAACCTGAAAGGACCTTGAAGAGAAAGCTAAGAGAAGCCAAAGCACAACTCTCTTTAGAGGACCTGACCGAACTCTTCAAAGAAGAAGAACCTATGGCAGCCGAAAACAACAACAATGCCAACAATGCAAGGAAGGTGCTGGGTGACTTTACTGCACCTACTCCCGACTTCTATGGGAGAAGCATCTCTATCCCTGCCATTGGAGCAAACAACTTTGAGCTTAAGCCTCAATTAGTTTCTCTAATGCAACAGAATTGCAAGTTCCATGGACTTCCATTGGAAGATCCTCATCAGTTTTTAGCTGAATTCTTGCAAATCTGTGACACTGTCAAGACTAATGGGGTTGACCCTGAGGTCTACAGACTTATGCTATTCACTTTTGTTGTAAGAGACAGAGCTAGAACATGGTTGGACTCACAACCTAAAGAAAGCCTGGACTCTTGGGAAAAGCTAGTCAATGCCTTCTTGGCAACGTTCTTTCCACCTCAAAAATTGAGTAAGCTTAGAGTGGAAGTCCAAACCTTCAGACAGAAGGAAGGAGAATCCCTCTATGAAGCTTGGGAAAGATACAAACAATTAATCAGAAAGTGTCCTTCTGATATGCTTTCTGAATGGAGCATCATAGGTATTTTCTATGATGGTCTCTCTGAACTATCCAAGATGTCTTTGGATAGCTCTGCTGGAGGATCTCTTCATTTGAAGAAGACGCCTACTGAAGCTCAAGAGCTAATTGAAATGGTTGCAAATAACCAATTCATGTACACTTCTGAAAGAAATCCTGTGAACCATGGGACTAGTCAGAAGAAAGGAGTTCTTGAGATTGACACTCTGAATGCCATATTGGCTCAGAACAAAATATTGACTCAACAAGTCAATATGATTTCTCAAAGTCTGTCTGGAATGCAAAATGCACCAAGCAGTACTAAAGAAGCTTCATCTGAGGAAGAAGCCTATGATCCTGAGAACCCTTCAATGGAAGAGGTGAATTACATGGGAGAACCCTATGGAAACACCTATAATCCTTCATGGAGAAATCATCCAAATTTTTCATGGAAGGATCAACAGAGACCTCAACAAGGTTTCAACAATAATAATGGTGGAAGAAACAGGTTTAGCAATAGCAAGCCTTTTCCATCATCTTCTCAGCAACAGACAGAGAGTTCTAAGCAGAATACCTCTGACTTAGCAACCATGGTCTCTGATCTAATCAAAACCACTCAAAGTTTCATGACTGAAACAAGGTCCTCCATTAGAAATTTGGAGGCACAAGTGGGTCAGATGAGCAAGAAAATTACTGAACTCCCTCCTAGTACTCTTCCTAGCAATACTGAAGAAAACCCAAAAGGAGAGTGCAAGGCCATCAACATGGCCGAATTTTGGGAGGAAAGAGAGGCAGTGAACGCCACTGAGGAAGGCCTCACTGGGCGTCCACTGGCCTCCAATGAGTTCCCCAATGAGGAACCATGGGAATCTGAGGCTCAAACTGAGACCATAGAGATTCCATTGGACTTACTTCTGCCATTCATGAGCTCTGATGAGTATTCTTCCTCTGAAGAGGATGAGTATGTCACTGAAGAGCAAGTTGCTAAATACCTTGGAGCAATCATGAAGCTAAATGACAAGTTATTTGGAAATGAGACCTGGGAGGATGAACCCCCTTTGCTCACCAAAGAACTGGATGACTTGTCTAGGCAGACACTGCCTCAAAAGAGACAGGATCCTGGGAAGTTTTCAATACCTTGTACCATAGGCACCATGACCTTCAAGAAGGCCTTGTGTGACTTAGGGTCAAGTGTAAACCTCATGCCTCTCTCTGTAATGGAGAAGTTAGGGATCTCTGAGGTACAAGCTGCAAAAATCTCACTAGAGATGGCAGACAACTCAAGAAAACAAGCCCATGGACTTGTAGAGGATGTTCTGGTTAAAGTTGAAGACCATTACATCCCTACTGATTTCATAGTCCTAGAGACTGGGAAGTGCATGGATGAATCCATCATCCTTGGCAGACCCTTCCTAGCCACAGCAAAGGCTGTGATTGATGATGATAGAGGAGAGTTGATCATTCAAGTGAATGAAGAATCCTTGGTGTTTAAAGCCCAAGGATATCCCTCTGTCATCATGGAGAGGAAGCATGAAGAGCTTCTCTCAAAAACAGAGCCCCCACAGTCAAACTCTAAGTTTGGTGTTGGGAGGCCACAACCAAACTCTAAGTTTGGTGTTGAACCCCCACATTCAAACTCTAAGTTTGGTGTTGGGAGGTCTCAACATAGCTCTGAGCATTTCTGAGGCTCCATGAGAGTCTTCTATCAAGCTAATGACATTAAAGAAGCGCTTGTTGGGAGGCAACCCAATGTTATATTTTATCTATTTTCTTTTGTTATTTTATCTTTTTTGTAGGTTGATGATCATAAGAAGTCACAAAATCAATGAAAAAAGGCAAAAACAGAATGAAAAATAGGAAGAAAAACAGCACACCCTGGAGGACGCACCTACTGGCGTTTAAACGCCAGTGAGGTTAGCAGATGGGCGTTTAACGCCCAGTCTGGCACCATTCTGGGCGTTTAACGCCAGAAAGGGGCACCAGACTGGCGTTAAACGCCAGAAAAGGGCAAGAAGCTGGCGTTAAACGCCAGAAATGGGCACCAGCCTGGCGTTTAACGCCAGAATTGGCACAAAACGAGACTTTGCTTGCCATTTGGTGCAGGGATGACTTTTCCTTGACACCTCAGGATCTGTGGACCCCACAGGATCCCCACCTACCCTACCACTCTCTCTCTTCTTCACCCATTCACCAATCACCTCAACACCTCTTCCCCAAAAAACCCTTCACCTATCAAATCCCATCTTTCTCTTCACCACTCACATCCATCCTTCATAAAACCCCACCTACCTCACCATTCAAATTCAAACCACTTTCCCACCCAAACCCACCCATACATGACCAAACCCTACCCTTCCCCCACTCCTATATAAACCCTCCTTCACTCCTCCATTCTCACACAACATACACACCACTTCTCCCCCTTTTGGCCGAACACAAAAGCCATTCCCTTTCCCCTCATTTCTTCTTCTACTCTCTTCTTTCTTCTTTTGCTCGAGGACGAGCAAACCTTTTAAGTTTGGTGTGGTAAAAGCATTGTTTTTTGTTTTTCCATAACCATTTATGGCATCCAAGGCCGGAGAAACCTCTAGAAAGAGGAAAGGGAAGGCAAAAGCTTCCACCTCCGAGTCATGGGAGATGGAGAGATTCATCTCAAGGGTGCATCAAGACCACTTCTATGAAGTTGTGGCCTTGAAGAAGGTGATCCCCGAGGTCCCTTTTTCACTCAAAAAGAGTGAATATCCGGAGATCCAACATGAGATCCGAAGAAGAGGTTGGGAAGTTCTTACCAACCCCATTCAACAAGTCGGAATCTTGATGGTTCAAGAGTTCTATGCCAATGCATGGATCACCAAGAACCATGATCAAAGTGTGAACCCGGATCCAAAGAATTATCTTACTATGGTTCGGGGGAAATACTTGGATTTCAGTCCGGAAAGTGTAAGGTTGGCATTCAACTTGCCCATGATGCAAGGAGATGAACATCCTTACACTAGAAGGGTCAACTTTGATCAAAGGTTGGACCAAGTCCTCACAATCATATGTGAAGAGGGTGCCCAATGGAAGAGAGATTCAAGAGGGAAGCCGGTTCAATTGAGAAGGCATGACCTCAAACCCGTGGCTAGAGGATAGTTGGAGTTTATTCAACGCTCAATCATTCCCACTAGCAACCGGTCCGAAGTTACCATAGACCGGGCTATCATGATTCATAGCATCATGATTGGAGAAGAAATAGAAGTTCATGAGGTTATAGCTCAAGAGCTCTATAAGGTGGCGGACAAGTCCTCTACCTTGGCAAGGTTAGCTTTCCCTCATCTCATTTGTCACCTCTGTTATTCAGTTGGAGTTGACATAGAGGGAGACATCCCTATTGATGAGGACAAGCCCATCACTAAGAAGAGGATGGTGCACACAAGAGACCCCACTCATCATGAGATCCCTGAGATGCCTCAAGGGATGCACTTTCCTCCACAAAACTATTGGGAGCAACTAAACACCTCCCTAGGAAAATTGAGTTCCAACATGGGACAACTAAGGGTGGAGCATCAAGAACACTCCATCATCCTCCATGAAATTAGAGAAGATCAAAGAATCATGAGAGAGGAGCAACAAAGACAAGGAAGAGACATTGAGGAGCTCAAGCACTCCATAGGATCTTCAAGAGGAAGAAAGAGCCGCCATCACTAAGGTGGACCCGTTCCTTAATTTCCTTGTTCTTTATTTGTCTGTTTTTCGAATTTTAGTGCTTATGTTTATCTATGTTTGTGTCTTGTGATCATTAGTGTCTATGCCTTAAAGTTATGAATGTCCTATGAATCCATCACCTCTCTTAAATAAAAACGTGCTTAATTGAAAAAGAAAAAGAATTGCATGAATTTTGAATTTTATAACAGTTTAATTATTTTGATGTGGTGGCAATACTTCTGTTCTCTGAATGTATGCTTAAACAGTGCATATGTCTTTGAATTTGTGGTTCATGAATGTTGGCTCTTGAAAGAATGATGAAAAAGGAGACATGTTACTGAGGATCTGAAAAATCATAAAAATGATTCTTGAAGCAAGAAAAAGCAGTGAATACAAAAAAAAAGAGAAAAAAAATTCGAAAAAAAAGAGAGAAAGAAAAAAAAAAGAAAAAGAAAGAAAAAGAAATAAAGTTGTGATCCAAGGCAAAAAGAGTGTGCTTAAGAACCCTGGACACCTCTAATTGGGGACTCTAGCAAAGCTGAGTCACAATCTGAAAAGGTTCACCCAATTATGTGTCTGTGGCCTGTATGTATCCGGTGGTAATACTGGAAGACAGAGTGCTTTGGGCCACGGCCAAGACTCAATAAGTAGCTATGTTCAAGAATCATCATACTTTACTAGGAGAATCAATAACACTATCTGGATTCTAAGTTCCTAAAGAAGCCAACCATTCTGAATTTCAAAGGATAGAGTGAGATGCCAAAACTGTTCAGAGGCAAAAAGCTAAAAGCCCCGCTCATCTAATTAATACTGATCTTCATAGATGTTTTTGGAATTCATTGCATATTCTCTTCTTTTTATCTTGTTTGATTTCCAGTTGCTTGAGGACAAGCAACAATTTAAGTTTGGTGTTGTGATGAGCGGATAATTTGTACGCTTTTTGGCATTGTTTTTAGTATGTTTTTAGTATGATCTAGTTAGTTTTTAGTATATTTTTATTAGTTTTTAGTTAAAATTCACTTTTCTGGACTTTACTATGAGTTTGTGTGTTTTTCTATGATTTCAGGTATTTTCTGGCTGAAATTGAGGGACCTGAGCAAAAATCTGATTCAGAGACCAAAAAGGACTGCAGATGCTGTTGGATTCTGACCTCCCTGCACTCGAAGCGGATTTTCTGGAGCTACAGAAGCCCAATTGGCGCGCTCTCAACGGCGTTGGAAAGTAGACATCCTGGGCTTTCCAGCAATATATGATAGTCCATACTTTGCCCAAGATTTGATGGCCCAAACCGGCGTTCAAAGTCACCCTCAGGAATTCCAGCGTTAAACGCCGGAACTGGCACCCAAATGGGAGTTAAACGCCCAAACTGGCATAAAAGCTGGCGTTTAACTCCAAGAGAAGTCTCTGCACGAAAATGCTTCATTTCTCAGCCCAAGCACACACCAAGTGGGCCCGGAAGTGGATTTTTATGTCATTTACTCATTTCTGTAAACCTTAGGCTACTAGTTTTCTATAAGTAGGACCTTTTACTATTGTATTGAGAGATCGAGGGGTAGCTATCTTCATTGTTATGCTATCTTAGATCATTGGGAGGCTGGCCTCATGGCCATGCCTAGACCTTGTTCTTATGTATTTTCAACGGTGGAGTTTCTACACACCATAGATTAAGGTGTGGAGCTCTGCTGTACCTCGAGTATTAATGCAATTACTATTGTTCTTCTATTCAATTCCGCTTGTTCTTGTTCTAAGATATCACTTGTTCTTCAACTTGATGAATGTGATGATCCGTGACACTCATCATCATTCTCGCTTATGAACGTGTGACTGACAACCACCTCCGTTCTACCTTCGATTGGGTGAATATCTCTTGGATTCCTGATTGCACGATGCATGGTTGATCGCCTGACAACCGAGTGCTCGCCTGACAACCGAGCCAACCATTCCGTGAGATCAGAGTCTTCGTGGTATAGGCTAGAACTGATGGCGGCATTCAAGAGAATCCGGAAGGTCTAACCTTGTCTGTGGTATTCTGAGTAGGATTCAATGATTGAATGACTGTGACGTGCTTCAAACTCCTAGCAGGCGGGGCGTTATTGACAGACGCAAAAGAATCGCTGAATTCTATTCCGGCCTGACCGAGAACCGACAGATGATTAGCCATGCTGTGACAGAGCATAGGAACATTTTCACTGAGAGGATGGGAGGTAGCCACTGACAACGGTGAAACCCTACATAAGCTTGCCATGGAAAGGAGTAAGAAGGATTGGATGAAGACAGTAGGAAAGCAGAGAGACGGAAGGGAAGGCATCTTCATGCGCTTATCTGAAGTTCCTACCAATGAATTACATAAGTATCTCTATCTTTATCTTTTATGTTTTTATGCGTTCAGCACCATATCCATTTGAGTTTGCCTGACTAAGATTTACAAGATGACCATAGCTTGCTTCATACTAACAATCTCCGTGGGATCGACCCTTACTCGCGTAAGGTTTATTACTTGGACGAACCAGTGCACTTGCTGGTTAGTTGTGCGAAGTTGTGTTAATGCCATGGTATTGAACACCAAGTTTTTGGGGTTCATGACCGGGGATTATGAGAGTTGTGAAAAGTATTGTTCACAATTTCGCGCCACCAGTTAGTATCCTGAAGCTCTACATATCGATATGGTGACACACTTGTAATCACATATGGTCCCCTCCACCGGGATTTCAATTTCCCGGGGAACAATCTGAGCCTAGAGTTGAATAATGTAACTTTCTATCCTGACTCAAAGACTCTAGATGACAGCTTTTTGTCATGTCACCTTTTAGCTTTCTCCTTGTAAATTTTGGCATTTTCGAAAGCATTGAGTCTGAACTCCTCTAGCTAATTCAGCTGGAGTAATCTCTTCTCTCCAGCTAACTTAGCATCAAGGTTTAGGAACCTGGTTGCCCAGTAGTCCTTGTATTCCAGTTCCACTGGCAGATGACAGCCCTTGCCATACACAAGCTGGTACGGAGAGGTCCCTATAGGAGTCTTGAATGCTGTTCTGTATACCTATAGAGCATCATCCAAACTTCTCGCCTAATCCCTTCTACGGGTACTTATAGTCCGTTCCAGGATTCATTTTAGTTCTTTATTTGAGACTTCAGCCTGCCCATTTATCTGTGGATGATACGGAGTTGCCACCTTGTGGTTAATTCCATATCGGACCAGAGCAGAGTCAAGCTGTTTATTATAGAAGTGAGTGCCTCCATCACTGATTAATATTCTAGGGACACCAAACCTGTTGAAGATATGCTTTTGGAGGAACTTCAGCACGGTCTTAGTATCATTGGTGGGCGTTGCAATTGCTTCTACCCATTTAGATACATAGTCTACTGCCACCAGAATATAAGTGTTTGAGTATGATGGTGGGAAAGGCCCCATGAAGTCAATACCCTATACATCAAACAACTCAATCTCTAAGATCCCTTGCTGAGGCATGGTATAACCGTGAGGCAGGTTACCAGCTCTCTGGTAACTGTCACAGTTATATACAAACTCTCAGGAATCTCTATAGAGAGTAGGCCAGTAGAAGCCAAACTGGAGAACCTTTGTGGCTGTTCGCTCACCTCTGAAATGTCCTCCATATTGTGATCCATGGCAATGCCATAGGATTTTCTGTGCCTCTTCTCTAGTCACACATCTACGGATTATTCCATCTGCACATCTCTTAAAGAGATATGGTTCATCCTACAAGTAGTACTTTGCATCAGAAATCAATTTTTTCGTTTGCATCTTACTGTACTCCTTGGATATGAATCTCACAGGTTTATAGTTTGCGATGACTGCAAACCATGGTACTTCCTGAATAGCAAAGAGTTGCTCATCCAGAAAGGTTTTTGAGATCTCAGTAGGAGGGAGGGACACTCCTGCTACTGGTTCTATCCGGGACAGGTGATCAGCTACTGGTTCTCTGTCCCTTTTCTGTCTCTTATTTCTATATCAAACTCTTGCAGAAGCAACACCCACCTTATGAGTCTGGGTTTTGAATCCTGTTTTGTGAGGAGATATTTAAGAGCAGCATGGTGAGTGTACACAATCACTTTTGATCCTACTAAATAAAATCTGAACTTGTCAATGGCATAAACCACTGCAAGAAACTCCTTTTCTGTGGTTGTGTAATTCTTTTGTGCGTCATTTAAAACACGGCTAGCATAATAAATGACATACAGAAGCTTGTCATGCCTCTGTCCCAATACTACACCAATGGCATGGTCACTGGCATCACACATTAATTCAAATGGTAATGTCCAATTTGGTGCAGAAATAATTGGTGCTGTGACCAACTTAGCTTTCAGAGTCTCAAAGGCCTGCAAATACTCTATGTCAAAGATAAATAGTGTATCAGCAGCTAGCAGATTGCTTAGAGGTTTTGCAATTTTTGAAAAAATCTTTATAAACCTCCTATAGAATCCTGCATGCCCCAGAAAGCTTCTGATTGCCTTAACATTAGCAAGTGGTGGTAATTTTTCAATTACCTCCACTTTAGCTTGATCCACCTCTATCCCCTTGTTCAAAATTTTGTGCTCAAGGACAATTCTTTCAGTCACCATAAAGTGACATTTTTCCCAATTTAAAACCAGGTTATTTTTTTGGCATCTTTTCAGAACAAGTGCTAAATGGTCAAGACAGGAGCTAAATGAGTCTCCAAATATTAAGAAGTCATCCATGAAGACTTCTAGAAATTTCTCTACCATATCAGAGAAGATAGAGAGCATGCACATCTGAAAGGTTGCAAGCGCATTGCACAGACCAAATGGCATCCTTCTGTAGGCAAATACTCCAGATAGACATGTGAATGTGGTTTTCTCTTGGTCCTGAGGATCCATTGCAATTTGGTTGTAACCTGAGTAGCCGTCCAAAAAGCAGTAGTATTCATGACATGCTAGTCTCTCTAGCATTTGGTCTATGAATGGTAAAGGAAAATGATCCTTTCTGGTGGCTGTGTTGAGCTTTTTGTAGTCAATACACATACGCCACCCTGTAACTGTTCTTGTAGGAACCAGTTCATTCTTTTCATTATGAACCACTGTCATGCCACCCTTTTTAGGGACAACTTGGACAGGGCTCACCCAGGAGCTATTAGAAATAGGATAAATAATCTCAGCCTCTAGTAATTTAGTGACCTCTTTCTGCACCACCTCTTTCATGGCTGGATTCAGCCGCCTCTGTGGTTGAACCACTGGCTTGGCATCATCCTCCAATAGGATCTTGTGCATGCATCTGGCTGGGCTAATGCCCTTAAGATCACTTGTGGACCACCCAAGAGCTGTCTTGTGTGTCCATAGCACCTGAATTAGTGCTTCCTCTTCCTGTGGTTCTAAGGCAGAGCTTATGATCACTGGAAAAGTGTCATCTTCTCCCATAAATGCATATTTCAGAGATGGTAGTAGTGGTTTGACCTCGGGTTTAGGAGGCTTCTCCTCTTCATGAGGAGTTATCATAGGTTCTTCTATTTTCTCTGATTCCTCCAAATCAGGCTGAACATCTTTAAAGATGTCCTTTAGCTCTGATTCGAGACTCTCAGTCATATTGACCTCTGAAGAACAAAACTCTCGCGTGATCTAGAATTTTCACAAATAAATTTCCCTTGTAAGTATAGATTCTAGACCGACAAGAATTCCTTTCTTACAAAAGTTTGGTTGTCACAAGTAACAAACCCCTTTGAAATTGATAACCGAAGTATTTAAACCTCAGGTCGTCTTCTCAAGGAATTGCAGGGAGGTATATTTATTATTGGTTATGGAAAAAGATATGTTTTTGGGGTTTTTTTATGTATAAGATAAAAAGCAAGAATAGTAAATGGCAAAATTAATAAACTAATAACTAGAAAAGCTCTTGGCAAGGTATGAGAACTGGAAGTCCTATCCTAGTTATCCTTATCAATTGTGATGAGAATTGGTTTTGCTCCCACTCTAACTACGAAGGTAAGTCAGGTGGATAAATCAATATGAATCCTCAAGTCCTAGTCTTTCCATTCCCATGGAAAGACTAGAGTTAGTAAAATCCAAATTAATCAGCAAAGAATTCCAATTTTCAGTCAACACCTCGAGTTTGATAACTTAAACGTCACCAATTACTTAACCAAAGCCAAAAGGAAAAATTCTAAATTATTTATATCATAAATAAAAGAAACAAATCATAGATCTGAAAATATCTCAAATTATATTAAATAGAATATTCAAATCTAACATGGAAAAGTTCATAAATTAAATTGGAAAAAAAATAAAAGGAACATTGAACCTGGAAATTGAGAAGAAGAAATCCTAAATCCTTTAAGAGGAATCCTAATCCTAAATCCTAAGAGATAGGAGAGAACCTCTCTCTCTAAAAACTACATCTAAATTATGAAAAGTGAATTATCAGTCATCTCCCTTCATTCCTTCACTTTGCAACCTTTAATATGTGTTTTCTGGGCTTGAAACTGGGCCGGAAATAGCCCAGAAATCGCTGGGAACGAAATCTGCCACGTTGATTTTTGTCACTGCGATGCGTCCGCATGGAGCACGCGTTTGTGTCACCTAGTGGTACGGCCACTATGACAAATTATATATCAAATCGAAGCCCCGGATGTTAGCTTTCCAACGCCACTAAAACCGCCTCATTTGGATCTCTGTAGCTCAAGTTATGATCGATTTAGTGCAAGAATGTCAGGCTGACAGCTTTGCAGTTCCTTTAATTTCTTGTATTCCTTCCACTTTTGCATGCTTCCTTTCCATCCTCTAAGTCATTCGTGCCCTATAAACTCTGAAATCACTTAACACACATATTAAGGTATCGAATGATAATAAGAGAGGATTTAAATAAAAGAAAATAAAAGCCAAAGAAGCATATTTTCAATCATAGCACAAAATCAGGAAGGAGAATGTAAAACCATGCAAATCATATGAATAAGTGGGCAAGGACTTGATAAAAACCACTCAATTGAGCACAAGATAAACCATGAAATAGGGGTTTATCAACCTCCCCATACTTAAACTTTAGCATGTCCTCATGCTAAGCTCAAGAGAAGCTATAAAGGAGTGAAGAAGAATGATAGAGAGTATGAAATACAACCTATCTATGTGAATACAACTACATGCAAAATGTTTCTACCTACTTGGTTAAAAGTAAATAAGTTCTCCAAGACAAATATGAATCAAATTCCACTAATTCAAATCATACAGTGAAAACAAGTAAACTTGTAAGAAGATAGCTCATGAAAGTAGGAAACATAGAATCAAGCATTGAACCCTCACTGGTAGTGTATATCACTCTAGTCTCTCAAGTGTATAGGGTAATTCACTTTACTCTTCTCTAATCATGCTTTCTCAACTTTGTTCTTCATCTAACCAATCAACAAATATCTAGCATACCAATGCAAACATCATGAGGTCTTTTCAGGGTTGTGATGGGGCTGAGGTAAAGGTAAGGATATATGTATGGCCAAGTGAGCTAAAATATGAATCTTTGAATAACCTAAGCTATCACCTAACACACATACATTCTATATAACTTCTAAAATCATGCCTAGCTACCCATAATTCCCACTTTTGTATCACATACTCATGTATCAACTTTTCTTTTAATTTGTGTCACATATGCATTGATCTTTTATTAACTTAACATTGGGGTAATTTTGTCCCCTTATTTATTTATATTATATTTTTTCTTTTTCTATTTTATTTTTTTAGAGACATAAAAACTAAAATAACATACCAATGCATATGAAATTTTTAATTTTCTATTTTACTTGAGTAGGTACCCAAATTTCCCAAAATTCAAAATTAGAAACTTGATATATTCCCTTATTAACCCATGTTCCCACAGTTTCCCCACACTTAGTTGATGCACAACCTCTATCTTAAGCTAACCAAAGATTCATTTGGGATATTTAATTTATTTTTCCGCTTAAGGCTAGTGATGTGGTAAAATATAGAACAAATAGAGATTAAAAGGCTCAAAGTTGCTAACAAATGTAGTAGAAAGGGTAGGCTTATTTGGGATAAGTGAGTAAAAATTCAAATAATGGCCTCAATCATATGCAAGCATGTAAATACACTAATTATTGGACATATAGAATGGAACAAAGCAAAGATTGCAATCATAGAGAGGAAAACACACAAGAATAAAAATTTATGGTTAAGCTTAAAATCGTATGGGTTATGTGTTCTTAGCTTTTTGAACTTTGTTCCAAATACAATTTCAAACAAATTTAACAAAAAAATTTAAATTTAAATTAGTGAAATACTATAAAAATTTCTTGAAAAAGAAAATATTACTTCAACCAAGTAGTAACTAAATGCATAAAATCAAACAAACATGCAATCAAATATGCAAATGCAACAATGAACTAATAAAGAAAATAAGACATTGGTGTTGAGAAGAGAATAACTAACCCATGGAGATCGGTATCGACCTCCCCACACTTAAAGATTGCACCATCCTCGGTGCATGCTAAGATGTACAAGTGGACGGGCTGCTTCAACTGATGCCTTTCTCTATAGATTGTGCAGATTGGCTTGCCTGTCTCCCCAGGTAGAAGCTTTCCCTTTCCCTTCCTCGGTGGCCATCCTGAAAGAAGAGAAAAAGGAAGAAAAGTAACCCAGAAATAAAGATAAGAAAATAAATAAAATATGAGTTGGTTAATGCCAAATGATGAGGGTCTCAATTACATGGTAGCTATAACATGCAAGTGAGAAAATAGTAAAAGCAAATGGCATATCAATAGTGAAAAAAAGTGCAACAATGGGGGAGAGAGTTAGTAGATAATGAAAGACAATATAAATTCATGTTAATGCAAAAGGAATACAGGAATCATAAAAGATTGACATTGACAGAAAAATAATATCACCCAACATTGTAAAACAAGTCACTAAGCACCAGAATAATACCAGAAAAGATACAACAATTGAAAAAGAAAATTTAACACCAATAAAAATATGCATGAATGCAATGAATGAAAGTATGCAAATAAATTAAGTAAAATAGAATGAGAGTGAAGAATGATGAGAAGTTAAAGAGATAAAGAAAAAGAAAGTAAGAAAGAAGGAAGAAAGAAATAAGAAGGGGAAAGAAAAGATTTAGATTTAGGGAAGAAAAGATAAGATATTTGGCTGATCTGTATAAGCTGTGCGGCGCAGGCGACGCAAGCGCGTGGGTCACGCGTTCGCGCAGATAGTGCTTCTATGAAGTGACGCGGACGCGTGGGTCACGCGTTCGCGTAGAGTGATTTGCGCCATTAGCGCGAGGGCAGCCTCGCAGTCGCGCAACTCTCTGTTTGAAACTCATTTTGCCAAATTTTAGGGTGACACATTTGCGTGGTTGACGCGATTGCGTGAATGGCCATATTTTGAAAACGATGCGGACGCGTGGAGCACGAATTCGCGTGGTAGAGCTTGTACGTCTAGCATGATTCCAGCCAAATTCCAGCTCAACTTACTGCCATACACCCTTTTTTACGTCGATTTTCAGGTCACGTGTTTGCATGGGTGACGCGGGCGCGTGGGAGGCATTATTCCCACATGACGCGGACGCGTCAACGACGCGGTCGCGTGGGTCAAATTGTGCCAAAGGCACGCCTCCAGCCACGCTTTCGCATGACTCTCTGTTCACTTTTCTTTTCTTCCCAACGCACTTGTGACGCGGACGCGTCAGCGACGCTTACGCATCACGTGCGTGTGTTTTTTTTAATGCAAAATGCAGAATGCAGTATGCAGATGCTGATGCAGATGTTATGAATAATTCCAGATTCAATAAAATAAAATAAAAACTCAAAAACAAACAAAACTAAATAAAATTATAATTGAGAAAGGAACGATCATACCATGGTGGGTTGTCTCCCACCTAGCACTTTTAGTTAAAGTCCTTAAGTTGGACATTTGGTGAGCTCCTTGTCATAGCGGCTTGTGCTTGAACTCGTCTTGAAACTTCCACCAATGCTTGGACTTCCAATAAGCTCTATCAATACCAAGTAAATTCCTCAAGTTTTGATGGAGTTCTTCACAAGCTTTGAGCTCCCAAAATTGATCCTCATATATTCCTGGATCCCAAATCTTGTTTCTACACCCGTCTTCAAGTTGATTATCATGATTCCATTCGGGTGGTTCAGCCTTAGAATTCTACACCAACCTTTGCATTTAAACTTAAAGCTTCCAACCATAATGAACCTTGCAGGACAATTCTTACCACTGACCATCTTCCTCTTACTCTTAATGCCACAAAGAGCTCTAAGTTGACCATCCGTCTTCAGTAGCCCATATTCAGGTGGAATTAGAAATCTAAGGGACATGAATTTTACCCACTCGAATGTTGTGAAAGATGATGGCAACTTAGAGGGATGGGTTTCTAATGAACTTGCAGGCTCCACTCCTTTGTGTTCTTCTTTTTCATTGCTCACCAAGGGCATGGGAGGTTGTGCCTCTTCTTTTTTAATCTCCATGTCAAGTCCAATGGGAGAGGATTCAAATGTAGATAAGAATTCATTAATGATTGAATCCATCTCTTGATCGTCCCCTTCAAAGTCTTCAACCATGATATGCCTTGGAGGTTATACACCCTCCGCAACATCAAATTCAAACTCCTTAGAAGGGGGCTTTGAGACTTCAGTTTCCCATGGAGGTTCCGCATCTCCTAAGTCTTCAACCACTTCTTCCTCTTCAATGGCAGGCGTAGCTTCTTCCAATTGTTCCAATACCAAATCGTGCTGCTCATTGTCCACCGGAGTTTTTAACTTCTCCTTCATGCCACGTTTTTTAGTAGATTCTCCACATGAAACCATGGGGGTTTCTTGAATGTCCGAACGTCAGGAAGGTAATCGATTTATCGCTTGATCCAGTTGGCGAAGGGTTGCATGAAATTTTTCCACTGTTTCCTTGAGACGATCTCTTGATTCTTGTTGCGCTCGGCTATCATAAGTAGGATCATAGTGCTCTTGGATTGATGGATATGGAGATGGTGTATATTGAGACGGTGGTTTTTGGGAGTAATTGGGGTGGAATTGGGGTGGTTCTATATATGGTTCATACGGTTCATAGGGTGGTTGGTATGGTGGATATGGGTTAGGGTCATATGGAGGTGAATGGCGGAAAGGGGCTTGTGAGTATGGTGGTCCAAGGTTATGTTGAGGAGGGGGTTCATAGGCATAAGGTGGTGGTTGTTGATAATCAAAAGAGCACTCACCATAGCCACTGTCTTGATATGCATCACAGAATGGTTGTTGATAGTCATTGGAGGTGGTTGTTGCCATGAGGGTTGATCAAATCCTTGTGGCTCCTCCCATCTTTGATTTTTCCAACCTTGATGCCTGTTCTCATTGTAATTTCCTCTTCCTGCAACATAATTATAACCAAACTCAAAGCCAAAGGGGTGAGAGTTCATAGTAGTAGGAAAAAATAGAAACAAAAACTAACAAAAAGAAAATATTTTGAAAAAAGATATTATTTTTGAAAAAAAAAAGATAAGATAAGATTTTGAAAAATATATGATTTTTGAAAAAAGATAAGATAAGATTTTAAAAAAGATATAATTTTTGAAAAAAAAGATTTGAATTTTGAAAAATAAGATGAGATAAGATAAAAATTTTAAAATAAAAATCTGAAATTTTTTTTTGAAAAATATTTACAATAACCAAAAATAAGGCAAACGTTTGCAATTCCCCGGCAACGGCACCATTTTGAAGAACGAAACTCTCGCGCGATCTAGAATTTTCACAAATAAATTCCCGTTGTAAGTATAGCTTCTAGACCGATAAGAATTCCTTTCTTACAAAAGTTTGGTTGTCACAAGTAACAAACCCCTTTGAAATTGATAACCGAAGTATTTAAACCTCAGGTCGTCTTCTCAAGGAATTGCAGGGAGGTATGATTTATTATTGGTTATAGAAAAAGATATGTTTTTGGGGTTTTCTTATGTATAAGATAAAAAGCAAGAATAGTAAATGGCAAAAGGAATAAACTAATAACTAGAAAAGCTCTTGACAAGGTATGAGAACTGGAAGTCATATCCTAGTTATCCTTATCAATTGTGATGAGAATTGGATTTTGCTCCCACTCTAACTACGAAGGTAAGTCAGGTGGATAAATCAATATGAATCCTCAAGTCCTAGTCTTTCCCTTGAAAAGACTAGAGTTAGTGAAATCCAAATTAATCAGCAAAGAATTCCAATTTTCAGATAACACCTCGAGTTTGATAACTCAAGCGTCACCAATTACTTAACCAAAGCCAAAAGGGAAAATTCTAAATTATTTATATCATAAATAAAAGAAACAAATCATAGATCTGAAAATACCTCAAATTATATTAAATAGAATATTCAAATCTAACATGGAAAAGTTCATAAATTAAATTAGAAAAATAAATAAAAGGAACATTAAACCTGGAAATTGAGAAGAAGAAATCCTAAATCCTTTAAGAGGAATTCTAATCCTAAATCCTAAGAGAGAGGAGAGAACCTCTCTCTCTAAAAACTACATCTAAATTATGAAAAGTGAATTATCAGTCATCTCCCTTCATTCCTTCACTTTGCAGCCTTTAATCCGTGTTTTCTGGGCTTGAAACTGGGTCGAAAATAGCCCAGAAATCGCTGGAGACGAAATCTGCCACGCTGATTTTTGTCACTGCGACGCGTCCGCATGGAGCACACGTTCGCGTCACCTAGCGGTATGGCCACTATAGCAAATTATATATCAAATCGAAGCCCCGGACATTAGCTTTCCAATGACACTAAAACCGCCTCATTTGGACCTCTGTAGCTCAAGTTATGATCAATTTAGTGCGAGAGAGTCAGGCTGATAGCTTTGCAGTTCCTTCAATTTCTTGTATTCCTTCCACTTTTGCATGCTTCCTTTCCATCCTCTAAGTCATTCCTGCCCTATAAACTCTGAAATCACTTAACAAACATATCAAGGCATCGAATGATAATAAGAGAGGATTTAAATAAAAGAAAATAAAAGCCAAAGAAACATGTTTTCAATCATAGCACAAAATCAGGAAGGAGAATGTAAAACCATGCAAATCATATGAATAAGTGGGCAAGGACTTGATAAAAACCACTCAATTGAGCACAAGATAAACCATGAAATAGGATTTTATCAACCTCCTCCACCAGGGAGTCAATAATATCAATGCTCATGCAGTCTCTTGATGTGTCTGGATGTGCATAGCTTTGACAGCAATCAACTTAAACTCATCCTCATTGACTCTCAGGGTCACTTCCCCTTTTTGGACGTCAATGAGAGTTTGTCCAATTGCTAGGAAAGGTCTTCCTAGAATGAGAGTTGTACTCTTGTGCTCCTCCATTTCTAGCACTACAAAGTTAGTGGGAAAGGCGAATGGCCTAACCTTGACAATCATGTCCTCAATTACGCCTGATGGCATTTTAATAGAGCCATCAGCAAGTTGGAGAGATATCCGGGTTGGTTTGACTTCTTCAGTTAAACCAAGCTTTTTGATAGTGGATGCAGGTATCAAGTTGATACTCGCCCCGAGATCACATAGAGCTGTCTTGGTACAAGCACCCTCTAATGTGCATGGTATCATAAAGCTTCCGGGATTTTTAAGCTTCTCTGGTAAGCTTTTTAAAATGACTACACTGCATTCTTCGGTGAGGAAAACTTTTTCATTTTCTCTCCAATCCTTCTTATGTCTTAAGATCTCTTTCATGAACTTAGCATAAAAAGGTATTTGCTCATGTGCCTCTGCAAATGAAATCTTTATCTCAAGAGTCTTGAGATAGTCTGCAAAGCGAGTAAATTGTCTATCATGTTCCACTTGGCGGAGTTTCTGTGGATAAGGCATCTTGCCTTGGTATTCTTCAACCTTAGTTGCTGCAGATTTATTTCATGCAGAAGTGGTTGGAGAAGTGTGCTTAGGAGGGTTATTATCAGCACTTGCAGGTGCCTGATCCCTCATTAGCGTTTGAACGCTAGAATTGGGTGCTGAATGGGCGTTTAACGCCAGATTGCCACCCTTTTCTGGCGTTTGAACGCCAGAACTGGCATCTTTATTGGCGTTTAATGCCAGGTTGTTGCTTTTTCTAGCATTTGAACGCCAGAGTTGGCAGCTAAATGGGTGTTTAACGCCAGTTTTTAACACTTTTCTGGCGTTTAAATGCCAGAATTATTCCTCTCTGGGCTCTTACGGTCCTCAGAGGGATTTTAGGTAGTGAATTGGTCATCCTCTGTCAGATGTTCTTTTCTTGGCTTCCTACTGCTTTGATTTGAGACATTCAATGTCTTTCCACTCCTTAAATGAACAGCTTGGCATTCTTCTGTTATCTGCTTGGATAATTGTTGTTTTGTCTGATTTAATTATTTTTTCATATTCTGGTTAGCATCTTTGGTTTCTCGTAGCATCTCCTTAAATTCTGCTAGCTGTTTCGTTATAGAAAAGAGTTGTTGATTGAGTTCAGCAACTTGTTCTGGAGGACTAAATTCAGTGGATACTGCCTTAACCTCTTCTTTCATGGAGGACTCACTTCTTAAGTACAGATGCTGATTTCTAGCAACCGTATCTATGAGCTCTTGAGCCTCTTCAATTGTTTTTCTCATGTGTATATATCCACCAGCTGAGTGGTCTAGAGATATCTGGGCCTTTTCTGTAAGCCCATAGTAGAAGATGTCTAACTACACCCATTCTGAAAATATTTCAGAGGGGCATTTCCTTAGCATCTCTTTATACCTCTCCCAGGCATCATAAAGGAATTCACTATCCTCTTATTTAAAGCCTTGGATGTCCATCCTTAACTGTGTCATCCTTTTTAGAGGGAAATATTGATTCAGGAATTTTTCTGATAACTGTTTCCATGTTTTTATGCTTGCTGTAGGTTGGTTATTTAACCACCTTTTGGCTTGATCTTTTACTGCAAATGGAAACAGTAATAATCTGTAGATATCCTGATCTACTTCCTTATCACGTACCATGTCAGCAATCTGTAAGAACTGTGTCAGAAACTCAGTAGGTTCTTCCTGTGGAAGACTAGAATATTGGCAATTTTGCTGTACCATGATAATAAGCTGGGGATTTAGCTCAAAATTACTGGTTCTAATGGGGGGTATACAGATACTACCCCCATATGAAGCAGTAGTGGGGTTACTATATGACCTCAGAGTCCTTCTGGACTGTTCAGTTCCACTTAGGTCCATGATGGAGAAAGGGAGGTGATGTGAATTGTGAATAAAATTTTATTTTATTTTATTTTATTTTAATAATTTTTTTCAGACCTAAATAAATAATAATAATAAATTGGAAACTAAAATAATTAATTATTTAAAAAGATTTGAAAATTTTTTATGAGGAGAAGGTGGTTAGGAAGTTTTGAAAAAGATATGATTTTTAAAAAATTTAAAAGATATGAATTGAAAAAGATATGATTTTAGAAATTTTAAAAAGATATGATTTTAAAAATTTTGACCAATTCAACCCAAGGGATTCGAAAATAATGAGTAAATAAAGGAATATATATTTTTGAATTTAATGAGGAAAGAGAAAAACAATAAAATAACACCAAAATTAGAATTTTTAGATCAAAACAAAGAAAACAAAGAAGAAAAATCTGAATGTAAAGATGAACACCAAGAACACTTTGAAGATCAAGATGAACACCAAGAACAAATTTTGAAAATTTTTAAGAAAACAAAAACACAGAAGACACCAAACTTAAAACATGAAACTAAACTCAAAGAAAAATAAAAAATTAATAAAGAAAAATAAGATTTTTGAAAAGAAAAGAAGCAAAAATAGAAGATGCAACTCTAGTGACTCTAAACCAAAAAAAAAGATAAAATTTTTTCCCAATCTAAGTAACAGGATGAACCGTTAGTTGTCCAAACTCGAACAATCCCCGGCAACGGTGCCAAAAACTTGGTGCACGAAATTGTGATCACACTTTTCACAACTCTGCACAACTAACCAGCAAGTGCACTGGGTCATCCAAGTAATACCTTACGTGAGTAAGGGTCGATCCCACGGAGATTTTCGGCTTGAAGCAAGATATGGTTATCTTGTAACTCTTAGTCAGGAGATTAATAATAAAAAGGATTTTGTTTGTGAAAAGTAAAAGAGCATGAAAAGAATGGTACTTGTTATTCAATAATAGAGAGCAGGTTGAGGTTTCGGTGTTGCTCTGTCTTCTGAATTTCTGCTTTCCTACTGTCTTCTTCTTCCAAAAATGGATGTCCCTTCCATGGCAGGCTGTATGTTTGTGGATCACTGTTGTCAATGGCTACCATCCATCCTCTCAGTGAAAATATGTCCTCTACGATTTTCCGCTTGGCTAATCATCTGTCGGTTCTTACTTGTGTCAGAATAGGATACATGTATCCTTTTGCACACTGTCACTGCGCCCAACATTCGCGAGTTTGAAGCTCGTCACAGTCATCCCATCCCAGATCCTACTCGGAATACCACAGACAAGGTTTAAACTTTCTGGATCTCAAGAATACTGCCAATTGGTTCTAGCCTCTACCACGAAGGTTCTGCTCTCACGAGTTTGAGTGCTTTGTTGTCAAGAGATGTAGGTCAAACTCGTAGATTAGAAACCCAAGAGATACGCACTCAAGCTGTCGCCCAATGACTACGTTGAGCTCATGTAGAACGGAAGTGGTTGTCAGGCACGCGTTCATAAGTTAGGGAATGATGATGAGTGTCATGGATCATCACATTCTCCATGTTGAAATACGAGTGAGTGTCTTAGAATAGAAACAAACGTGATTGAATAGAAAAAAATAATAGTAATTGCATTAATCCATGGAAACACAACAGAGCTCCTCACCCCCACCTATGGGGTTTAGAGGTTCATACTATAGAAGATACAATAGGCTTTGTAAAAAAATGTCATAAGTTACAAAATAAATCTCTAAAAGTAGTTTTTATACTCAACTAGTAACCTAGGTTTACAGAGAATGAGTAACTAGATGCAGAAAGTGCAGAAATCTACTTCCGGGGCCCACTTGGTGAGTGTTTGGGCTGAGCTTCCTAGCTTTCACATGCATGTGCCATTTCTGGAGTTAAACACTAGCTTGGATGCCAGTTTGGGCATTTAACTCCAGCTTTGGTGCCAATTCTGGCGTTTGATGCCAAAAAAGGGTCTCTAGTGGGCGTTTAAATGCCAGTTTGGCCCATCAAATATCGGGCAAAGTATGGACTATCATATATTGCTGGAAAGCCCAAGATGTCTACTTTCCAACATAATTGAGAGCGTGCTAAATAGACTGCTGTAGCTTCAGGAAATCCATTTCAAGTGCAGGAGGGTTAGAATCCAACAGCATCTGCAATCCATTTTCAGCCTCTGAATCATATTTTTGCTCAGGTCCCTCAATTTCAGCTAAAAAATACCTGAAATTATAGAAAAAAAACACAAACCCATAGTGAAGTCCAGAAATGTGATTTTTGAACAAAAAGTAATAAAATATGACAAAAAGTGAATGAAACATCCAGCAACAAACAAAATATCGAAATCTATAACCTACAGAAAGTTTAAGACTGCTGAGAAATGGCACTAGTAGCAACCGAAGATACAGAAATTCTCCTTACAGGACGAAAGGACTTCTTCACATAAGAGGAATTCCACTCCCCACCATCTTGAGAATAATAGTCCATTGGATATTCACCATGAAAATTGCTCTTTCCATTTCCATTTTCATCTTCTCCACAGCTACACTCACAGGAAGAATCACCACTCTTCTGGCAACTTACACCACCATCTTCATAACCTTCCTGCACCTTTGCCACCAACACATTTTTCTTCTTCTCCCACCAGCCAGGTATCACCCCCAACACGATCTCTGCCTCAAAGGGATTCAGCACTGGTTTCCCAAAAGTATCACCCCAATAAATCAATAACCGAGGACAAGCAATATGAATCCAAGCATCCACGGAGTCCTCAAACAATGCAATCCTTGTAAGGCTAATCTCAGACATCAAGAAAACAGTGTAAAGGAACCCTTTTTCATTTATATTCTTTTCCAATCTTTCCAGAATCTTAGGGTTCCCTTGCCTACCCAAAGTCCCAAAACAACACCCCAATTCCGAGCTTCCTCCCTCGCTCTCAAAATTGCACCTTTTCTAGATTTCTTCATTCCCACGTGATCATATTCTTCCAGAAACAACTTCCCAATGTAAGGGTCAAACCTAAAAGCCTTAATCTAAAGATTAGCTATCATGATCGCCTTAAGATGAAACCTTCCATCAGCTACAAATACTAAAACACTATTCTCAGGATTCTCACTAAACGAATCCATTAATGAAACCTTGGGAGCAGTGCAGCCAAGAACGTCACCGGCTGAAAGAGGCTTGGACTGCGGTACAAAAACCCTAAACCTTGATTTCTCCAATTCCGGCTTTGCAGCCCTAATTGAATATGCAAACTGAATAATACCAACTAATACGAGGTTCTGGGCACGAGATTCGAGGTTCAATTTAACGGTATCAACCAAATGGGAAACGTCGATTTTGATGTCAACGAAGATATAGAGACAGGGGATGGTGGTGGAATCGATGGGGATAAGGCAGCTGTGGCCGTAGTGGATGAGGAGGTCGGTAGAGAGCGCAGTGGCGGAGAAGTCGTCGATACAACAAGCACCGTAAGTGACGTCACCAGCTGTCTTTCCCTTCCACCTCCCTCCGTTTCTTCCCAACCCACACCGAATCAGTTTTCAAGTCAACTTTCGGTGCTGGTGTTTCATTTTTGGTGCCGCTGAGCGGGTTATACGTGAGTACCCTTAAGTGAGGAAGTGATTCATCCGAAAACTATCTCTCAACAATTTTCTTGCTGGCAAGTGCACCGGTTCGTCGTCAAGTAAAAACTCACTGTAGAGTGAGGTCGAATTCCACAAGGATTGGTAGATCGATCAATTATAATTGGTGAATTGTTCTAGTTGAGCAAAATCAGATTTGGTTGAGAATTGTAGAAAGTAAATTTGGCGGGAAACTTAAATTGCTAGAAGGTAAATAATAGGAATTAAATTGCAAGAAATTAAATGACAGAATCTTAAATTGTAGGAAATTAAATAGGGATGGGGGTTTAGCATGAAAGTAAAGAACAGAAAGTAAATAGAATGGGTAAGATCTGAGTAGGGGATTCATTGGGTTTCGGGAGATATTGAACTCTCCGAATCAAATCATTTTCATCTCTTCCTCAATCAATGCATTCATTGACATTGCTTGGGAATCTTAGATGATTGGATCCCAATGTCTTGGCTCACCAATCTCTCTAATCATGAACAATTGCCCAATGTCTTGATTTAATTGCTCATGGGAAGAGTTGAAGTTCGGTCACTGACTATACCACACAAATTCATAGATTAAAGTATTGGTAGGATTACATGTCACTATATCCATCCAGTCCCCAATCTAATCCAATGTGAGGAAGCAAATCTAGCATGAATTCTTCATCCTTTTCTCAAGGATCCGAAGAATTCCAATTATGGATAGCTTCTCTCTCAAGACAACTATCCAATTGAATTAAGACCGAAAGCTTTCTAACAAAAATCAAAATAAAAGAAAGAAGAAGAAGATTAAAACTACTATTCATCCATTGAATTACAATAGAGCTCCTTAACCCAATGAAATGGGGTTAGTTGGTCATAGCTCAATTCAATTTACAAAGAAGAAGAGTGCAGAAAAATTAAAGCCTAGCTAGAAAGTAAAAGAAAAAGAAAGTACATAAACAAAAGGGAAAAGTGCAGAAGAAAAATAAACAGAGTGCTGAACTTCCAGAGCCCCCTCAGGGCCTCCCGAAAGCTCCCTCAATCTTTAACAATTCTTCTATTTATAACCCTCTTCTCATCTTCAATTAGATCCAGTATTTGGATGTGGGCCTTGGTTAAAGCAGTTAGGAGCAATTCTCCAAGGATGGGCATTGGCAACTCACTTTCATATTGGGCATAGGTTCAATTTGGAATTGAATTGGCCTTAACGTTGGTGATCATGTTTGAGGGCAAACGTTGAATCAAACGCCACTTTGAAAATTCAGTTATGCTTGCTATCCTTGGCGTTTGACTCAACGTTGGAGGGCCAACGTTCTACTATTCATGCATACGCATGACCTACGCGTACGCGTGAATGGTCAAATTTGCCATTTCATGCGTGCGCGTGCCATATGCGTGCGCGTGGTTGGGCTGAAAAAGTATGTTCACGCGTACGCGTCATTGACGTGTACGCGTCGATGCAAAATTCTCAACTTCCATTTCTAAAATCTTATCATGGACATTGGAGGGAGCGTTTGAGGCAGCTCTGCATTCTTCTCTGTCTTCCACTAACCCTAGGTATAAACCTAATTTGTTGTAATAATAATTGTTGAAGTATGATTAATTATTGGTTCTAACTTCTAAACCTTGCTGTTATTACTTGAAGAATGATTAATTGTTGGTTCTACACCATTCGTATATGGGTCAACACCCATTTGAAGCATTATTAAATGATTGTTTTGAGATTCGGCTGGAATATTTATTTTTTTTGGATTCTGTTAGTGCTACTCAGATTAAAATTTAAATCATTAATTAGCTCTGCTCCTGTGGTGTATTATACTGTTTTCTTATTTTGGATTGAATCATTGAATAATTAGTTGATTTATTTCAGTTAGTCTTTGTTACAATTACACTGATTTAGTTCATTGCTTAACCTTGTTAACCTTGCTTTAGTTCTCAAGTTGCTTGCTGCTTCAATTTAAAGGGATTGTGAATTTTGGTTTAAGCTGTTGTTGAAGTTTCCTTCGTTTGGGTGTTCTTCAGTTTCCCAGTGAAACTTAGTCTTTGATTCTTTAAGCATACACGTTCAAGTTATTGTTCTCAACAATGCTGATTCTTAGATATTTCTTTCTTTGTTGCTTTGTTTTAAATATTCCTATAGGTGTTGTGTTGTTGCTGTGTTTTAAATGTTCCTTTGATTTTTTGTTGTGTTGTTGCTGTGTTGTCTTTCTTTTTACTTGAATGTTTGTATTGATTAGCTGTCTGAGGACCTGCACACCGACTTGCATTCTTGCAATAAAGCTTTCCATGTTAAAACTTTTTGGCATACAAAATGAATGTGGTTTGATAATTTCTAATTGATATAACTTAGTGTGGGATGAGCTATAGATTACTCTGAAGGTGTTGGGAAGGAAAGGAGGTTATTGAGCAATTGAAAAGTTGACAGTGCTAGCCTTTTTTTAAAATTAATTATTGTGCTGAACTTGTTAAAATTGGTTTGAAAACTCTGTTAATTTATCTTGTTAAAATTATGTTTGAAAATTGTGTTAATCTTAGTTAAATATAGTTGATTTTTGTTATGCTTGGTGTGTTTATTTATATTTTATTTATTATTTTATTATAAAACGGTTATTTTGGTTGAACCACGGTTGAACTGGTTGGACCAATAAACCAAGGAACCAATCATTAGATGATCGGTTCGGTTTTCAGAACCTTGCATATATTTCTACTTATTCAAAAAGCTGCAAATTAACCTTTTGAAAAGTTAAAAGCTTTTTCTTAAATTGTGTCAAACACGCAGATTGTGACTTTTCATAATCCAAAAGTAAAAAAAAAATAGCTTCTGCTACTTCCCAAACGGGCTCATAGTAACTTATGAAATATTCACGTGGTTTATATGTTTTATGTTTTCTTTATATATTTTGCCAATAATTTTCTAGATAATTGTATGGTCTCTTTAAGATGTTTATTTTTGTACAATCTATTTAATAAGATATTGTAAGTATCTATATATTGTATCAGATTTGCGTTATTTGCGTTATATGAATTTATTGTAATAAATTATATTACTATATATTATATCAATTTAAATTTAAAGTAGAATACGAATAAAATATAATAATAAATAAAATAATAAATTTATCAAAGTAGCTAAAAACTGAGTACTATAAATTTATGCCCATACCCACTAACGACTCTACTCCTTAAATTCTTGATAGCATATACTGAGTGAGAACTGCCGCTGTCTTTCCCTTCCACCTCCCTCGGCTTCTCCCCAACCCACATCGAATCCATTTTCAAGTCCACTCTCGGTGCTGGTGTTTCGTTTTTGGCACCGCTGAGCGGGTTGTACGTGAGTACCCTCAAGTGAGGAAGGTAAAAGGTGGCCGAGTGAGTTTCAGAAAGGCTAAGGGAAAAAAAGGGTTTACAGAAGATTAGAGAGGGAAGAAAGTTGATTGGTCGATGGAGGTGGAGCAAGCTAAGCCAAAGCCAACGCCGAAACGGTTTGTGAAGAACCAAATCCCCGATTCCATCCTCAATGACGCGGCACTCAACGCCGCAATCTTCGTTCTCCCTCACAACTACAACTTCGAGGTCCACAAATGTGTTTGGCGTGTTCTTTCCACCAGCGCCAAGCGCGTTGTCCTTCAGTTCCCCGAGGGCCTCCTCATATACTCCCTCCCTCTCTCCAACATCCTCACTGCCTTCGCCGCCGGCGACCGCTGCTACGTTCTCGGTGACGTCACCTACGGTGCTTGTTGTGTCGACGACTTTTTCGCCGCTGCGCTTTCCGCCGACCTCCTAATCCACTACGGCCACAGCTGCCTTGTCCCCATCGATTCCACCACCATCCCCTGTCTATACGTCTTCGTCGACATCAAAATCGACGTTTCCCATTTGGTTGATACCTTTAAATTGAACCTCGAATCTCGCGCCTAGAACCTTGTATTAGCCGGTACTATTCAGTTTGCATCTGCAATTAGGGCTGCGAAGCCGGAATTGGAGAAATCAGGGTTTAGTGTTTTGGTACCGCAGTCCAAGCCTCTTTCAGCCGGTGAGGTTCTTGGCTGCACTGCTCCCAAGGTTTCATTAATGGATTCGTTTAGTGAGAATCATGAGAATAGCGTTTTGGTATTTGTAGCTGATGGAAGGTTTCATCTTGAGAAGGTTGTGAAGATGGTGGTGTAAGTTGCCAGAAGAGTGGTGATTCTTCTTGTGAGTGTAGCTGTGGAGAAGATGAAAATGGAAATGGAAAGAGCGATTTTGGTGGTGAATATCCAATGGACTATTATTCTCAAGATGGTGGGGAGTGGAATTCCTCTTATGTGAAGAAGTCCTCTCGTCCTATAAGGAGAATTTCTGTATCTTCGGTTGCTACTAGTGCCATTTCTCAGCAATCTTAAACTTTCTATAAGTTATAGATTTCGATATTTTGTTAGTTGCTGGACATTGGCTTTTGCCTCTAAACAACATTGGATGTTTAGGGAGAAAACATAGTATGATGTGATACAATACAACACATCATCTCATGATGTGCAACTTGTTGTTTTACTAGTGTTAAACGGTGCGATGCACAGTTTTATATTTAAATTTGACACGTTGAATCGAAAATATTTTATAATAATAAATATTCAGATATACTAATTGATCCTAATTATATTCTAACAATCAAAGTAGTTAAAATGTACTCAGTGAGTACTCTAAATTTATACGCACTTTTATCAAATAATAACTCCACTCCTTGAATTCTTGTTAGCATAATATATATACACAATTTTAGTCTATAAATACGCCAGCAGCGCAGTGCTTGCAACTCATATATAAAGCCATGGAGTCCGTACATCTAATTCAGAAAAACAATTTGAGTAAGTGCCTAAGAATTTAGTTTTAACATTTTATGTAGTGATCTAGATCATAAATGCCAATTGAAATACAAAGTGAACTACCATGAAAAAGGAAATAACTTCTTAGAAAATCATGACTGTTGAAAGAGTAGAAATCTGTTGTATAGCTAGCTACTCACTACATGAGAAGTAATCCTAATAACTGAAAATTTAATCCATGATGGTGATGGTGAAGAAGGCATACAAGGCTTGAAAGTAAAATGCTTTTTCCAGAAATCTTGTGTGTTGTGAGTTCATTTCTCTGTCAAATATATGGTTTTCTAGTTAGTGGCTTTGGGTTTTTCTATTGAATAAAATACAACATAGATGTTCATTCAATAATTCTCCTTTTTGCGTATTGTGTGTTTGATGGGTTATTGTTTTATCATAAATATAATTAGACTTTTTGTTCTTTCTATATATGCTATTTCTTTTTATTACATCCTGATCCTTATATTGGGATACAGTGCATTCAAGTTGCAAGGGTAAACTACAATATGGTGAGCAGACTAATAAGAGTGATGCTGATGAAGGGCTTAATGGTAATATGAGATCAGGATTCACTGATAGCCCCGACAAAATTATTATTACTCCTAAGACCTCTAAAAGAGGTTCCCAGCCTAAAGGGATTTTCAAGAGTCCTCCTCGCCCGGCCAACCGCATAGGGTTTAACTCTGTTCAGAGTTGCTCTAAGAGTGCCATAGCATTTTCACAGCAGCAGATGCACGATGTAGAATGTTTGACAATGAAACTCACAAAGGAATTGAAGTCAATGAAGGAAATTGTGGATGACATGTTACGATCTGAGTTCTGTCTAAATACATCACTGAGATATAAAGTAAATGAGGTATGATAATCCGAAACCTATTATCTTAAAGGATTTTGCTTAAATATTGGAAATTTGAATTGAAGCCTTGTTATATCCTTGTAGCTCGCATGAAGCTTATATCAGTGCTCTGATGATAGAAAAATGAAAAAAAGAAGAAAATGCTATGATGGCTAAATATGGTACAATTAATCTCTATGCTTGTATAATTGGTAAAACTATGAACAATTCTTGTCTTGGTTACATTTAAGAGTTATTTTCTTTTTTGGTGAAGCATGAGGTCGAAGGCTGAAATTCCTGAAAGGAACACAAGCTTTATCCTCTAAAGGATCAAATCGTGAAGTTAGAGCTTGCATAGTACATTACAAATAAACATCTCAAATAAAAATAGTATTTTTTATAAACAAATAAAAGGCCAACTAATCAAAGTTTCGCTTGGAAGTATACATTTGACATTTTTGGAATAGGTTTATACCCTCGTTGAAAAATTTTAGAAGCTTTAATTCGAGTAGTTGTTCCATGAGAATACTTTGTATAGTATATATGGTGTCTCTTGTGTGTGCTTTGCAACACTAGATTAGTTCTTGTAGATCTTGCTTGTTCTGCAATCTGGAAAGAGGGAGGAAACCAAATCTTTATGGCAATGTGCTATCTATGCTGCAATTCTAATGATAGATTTTGACAAGCAAGTTTGTGATATTTGTTGGATCTTTCATCTTTGGCCTCTCTATAGTGTAACACACATCACACATGATCTTACCAGAGGATTTTCTGTTCTAAATGATTATTTAGGCTCCTTTCGTAAAACTCTGTCTTCATTACAGTAATTGTTATTGTAATTGTAATATCTTCCCTTCATGTTCTGTGGCTCATGACACACTCCTTCTATGATTAGTACTGAGCAGATTATAGTGACTTCAGCTTTTGCTCTTGCTATTTAGGGCTGGAGCCATACTTGTCAATTGATGTATTTTGATATTTGTTGTTAATTATCGATAATTGATTTTTCAGGCAAGAATGGCTGTTAAAAATGCCACAAGAGCTGAAGAAGCTGCAAAACGATGCTTGTCTTTCATGGCAAGGGATTGCAACCGATGGTATGTTCTTCTTCCTCGGTCATAGTATTAATAGACTTGAAGCTCCTGATTTTAAAACAAGTTTATATGGTTTTCTATTTCCTTTTTCATGTTTGATTCATTATTGGATCCTTGATTAAATGCAGAAATTAAGTGAAGGTGGTCCTCCAGCGGCCCAAGAGGTAGTGCGAAAAGAAAGGAAAAAGATAGCATTTGCCGATGAAGCAGGTGGAAGATTGTGCGAGGTCAAGCTCTTTGAGGATGATGTGGTGTCTTTGCCAGATTCCAACTGAAAGGAACAACGCTTTAACGTTCCTTTCTCTTTATACTGAATTATTTGTCAGTCCCCACTCCCAGTGACAAGTTTAACTGGGGAGCATCCGAAATTGAATTCATTTGATTTGCTGTTGTAACAAAGCTGAGATAACTCAAATTTTACATGAGGAAATCCTGTATGTTTGTATGTAAAAAGTAACTTTTAATAATGTCTGAATACTCATTACTCAATACTCTCATGAGGTTAAGAATGATACTGTTCCAACTGCTGCAAGTCCATATTTTTCTATACAAAAATGCTTGCAAACTCACTGCAATGAGATCAAAGCTACGAATTTTTAATTTGTTTGTGTTGAAGACGCCAAGTGGCAATGGGAGATGAACAATGGTGGTGATGGTGAAGGAAGAAGGGCTTGCAATTTGTCCTAATAATTTTAGAGATGACTAGATGAGTTGTTTGTTTTCATCTATCTTTTCTTCCATCTCCCAAAATATAAAGGCTGATAGAATATAATTCACAATCGAAATAGTTATTATTCAAACCTACAGTAAATCAAAATATTATCGAAATATACAGAGTAGCATAATGTAGGAATTATTCACTTCAGTTTTGGATTGGCTCATTTTCCTTATCAATTGAAAGCAGGAAAAGATTCTGCTTTCTTTTTACATCCTTTATTTCTACTTTATATCTCATCTACTTCTTCATGCAGCTGCCATGCTCTTTCTTTGGACTTAACTTCTCTATGTGATGTCATCCATTGTTGAAGCATCAATTTCCATATATTCACAGCACCAGAATTTAACAACAATTAATGCGACCTAGGCATGCTGATGCTTAAACAAGTTCCTATTCCAACCAAAAAACAAGACCCTTGTTGCATAACAAAGTTTACAAAGCTACATAGTTTTCGGAAAACATTAAGGACAATGTTTGCGTTTCTGTTTCTTATTTATTTATCTTAATTCTAAAAATAAAATATAAAAATGAAAAATAAAATTTTATTATTTTCACAATTTTTTAAAAAATTTCTGAAAATAATTGAAAAATACATAATGAAAATTTAAACCAAACAAGTACTTACATGCTAATCATCCGGTGCAAGTTGAACTTTACTCTGAAGTCTATTTTTATTTATTTTGGACTTGACTTTAAACTGAAGTTTTGGATCTGAGTAAGTAGTAACTGAAGAACTTGTGCGGTTGGATTTGTTGTCGATCTCACATGGCACTAACAACATTCCTATACTTTGTCCATAGTAAATAACTTTTTGGTGTAAGTAGTATCCATCATAATTCATCATTTAATCTGTAATTATTTATTATAATAATTATTTTTAAATATTATGTCTCAAATTTTTTCTTATATATTTAAAATTTTAAATTTTGTCTCCTTAAAATTAGAATATTTAAATTTAAATTTAAACCAAACAAAATAAAAATAACAAACTAAAATTAAACTCTAACTAAATTAAAATTAAAATAATACTATTAAAATTATTTTTTTCGATTTTAAGACGGATATATATGATTTTTTTTATAATAATAAACATAATTATTTTTGGTTGAGTTTAGAATGTGTTAAAAAATTATTTAATATACAATTTTATAATTTTAGATATGTTAATTAATGTATACAATAACACTGTTGAACATTAGCCTAACAGTCACATTTGCTTTATGACAAACAATGTTTTCTTTTTCTTTGAGTATAAGGAGATTTTTATTTTGGAAAAGTATATGGAACAAAAGGTTACTAGCCAAAAATTAAACAAAATCAAAATTTAAAATTGATTAAGTAAACCTAATTGAAACCTATAAAAATCTTCATCTTTTCTCTCACATTAACCTACCCACCTCTAACAATCACACATACAGACTTCTTCCATTCTTCCCTCCCACCTCGAATTTTGCTTCCGCAAGCTCAAGTCTTTTCCGGCCACCACCCACCGCGCTGCTGTCAGAAAATCAACAGGGGTGTGTCTCTTCACCTTCCGATTCTTCGGATAAGAGAAATGGGTTAAAGTCAAAATCTAAATTTGACTCTGTTTCATCTAGTTCTGGTTCTTCCAATGGGTCTGAAGAGAGTTCATTGCCTTCAATGTTCAAACCAGCGAAAAAGGGTAACAATAATAATAACAAGAACAAAGTGAAAGTGAAGAATTCTGGTTCGGCGTCTTCACCTTCTCTTTCGCCACCTCGAAGAGCGGGGTGTTTCTGGTGCTCTCCGAGGAAGGATTCGAAGAAGAAGAGCAAGGAGGTTGATTGGAGTGTTCTTGGTTGGCACAAGGATGATGAGTTGCTTTCGGATTTGGGAAGCTTCTCGAGCAAGAAACAGCTGAAGATTCTTAAGAAGGCATTGAAGGAGGAACAGAAGATTAGCCGCATCATCATCACGATGTTGCTCTCTGTGTTTTGAGATATTAGGTGTCGTTTTAATGATTAAAGAGACCGCAAATTACACAATTATAGAAATATAAAAAAAACATTTATTTAGTATGAAAAAAAAACATCCTAATACTTAATAAAAGAAATATACAGTTATATTTTAGCAAAAATAATTAAATATCTATAAAAATTTTTTAAAAAAATATGAAATTCTTAAAGAAATAGAGACATTCACATTTGCAATATAAAAAAATTCGAAAAATATATAAAAAAAATCCATTTAGTATGAAAAAGAAACATTCTGATACTTAGCAGAAGAAACATTCATATATATTAACTCGTAGAGATTTCGGATTCACCCAAAGATATTTGGCTAATTTTTTGCTAATACCCTTTTGGTTTCCTAGCATTGTTCTTTTATTTTATTAGTTTTGTATGTGTAGTTCAAAAAATTTGTTTAACAACCTTGTTTCTGGACTTTACTCTAGAAGAAATGCTATATATATTGAGCTGTTCCCAAACCAATACAACAAAAGAGAATCAATTTTTTCTTATTATTTGTGTTAAAAAAATATTTATGTTAAAAAAATATAAGCACAAATTTGATGAATTTTAGATGTGTACTAAAAGTATTTTATATGTTATCTTAATATTTTGGATATCTTAAAAAAATATTTATGTAAAAAAGATATAAACACACATGTGTACCAAAAGTATTTTATGTGTTGTATGTCTTATTATTTTATATGTGTTATGAATAGAGGTGGTAAATAGAAAAATCCGACCTACTCCGTCCTGCCTCACCTAGTGAGGTGGTCCTGAATTTCTTTTCCGTCTCGTCTAGCGGCGAGCTGGTGGGCCAAGTCCGTCAATTTTTTTTCAACCATTAAATATTAAACAATATATATAATTTCACAACTATTTCAATAAATTTATAATTTCTAAAGACATAAAAAAATTATAATTTTTAAATTCACAAACATTAAAGTCTTTATAATCATAAATATGTAATAAACATAATTATAAACCAAGTTGTTTGAAATAAAATAATAAAATCAATATTGTCCAAAGCAAAACAAATATTGTCCAAAATATATAATTAAACATCTTCAAGTTTATAATCAATCAAACATAAAACATAATTCAAAATATAACTTAGAACATTTTCAATTATCATCTTCATCCTCTTGTACATCAATAACATTATAGAAATTTGTAAAAAAAAGACCCTGGCCAAAAAAATGCCTAGCCCGGAGGGAACGTCCACCCCGTCCCGTCGAAACCCACCAAAGTCCACGGATTAGACAATGCGGATTAGACGAGCTTTTTAAGTTTGGTTGTCTCAAATTTTCAATCCAACCTACCTTTTTGACAGGTTACGCGGACCGGTCCAGTAGGCTACGCGGACCAATCCGATAGACTTTGACCTATTTGTCACCCCTAATTATATATATATATATATATATATATATATATATATATATATATATATATATATATATATATATATATATATAAACACAAACAAATTAATCACACGAGAAATACCATTAACGATTTGAAATGTTAATATAATGTTAAATATCAATTTCTACTAATGTCTATGATAGTACATGTTCTTTGTGAAACTAAGGAATAAAATAATTGAAGTTGCAGATTTTGTGAAAAAAAAAATCCTAAATTTTTGTAAATAATAAAAAGTAAAAATAAAAAACTTAAATAAAAAACTAAAACTATACATGAATGATTATTTACTTTGTCAAAAGAATAAAGAATCGCAATTATAAACTACATAATAATAAAGAAAACTAAAATACAATAACGAATATTAGTAGTTACACATAAAAGTAAAATAACGTGAATAGAGTAACTTGAATGACTAATTTTCTAAAAAATGTAAAATATAAAAAATAGTTACTTACCGATGTTAAATATTTGTATTTTTTAAATTTAAATTAAATAAAAATATTAATAATTGTTAAAATTTAAGAAATATAATTAAAAAATTCAAAAATAATATAATAAAATTATTAAATTTAAAGACTGTTCTTGCAAGGATACTGGTATCGAGCTATATGTTGGTTCCTTGTTGATCGAGGTGAGCTCGGCGACCTTGGTTGGGTAGGTTGTATCCTCGTGAACTCGGACCCAAGCATGGTACCTGCAAAAAGGACTCCGACGCCCAAGTCAGTGGAAGAATAAACTAAATAAAGGATATAAGTGATAGTAGGTGTAGTTCGAAGTATGTTGTGTGTTTTTCATTCAAATCCTAGGCCTAGCTTTATAACCTAGTCTGTTTGCTTTGTAGTCGGTTAATTTCTGAGATTTTTGGTTGATAAGGTCCGAGATCGTGGTGATTTGAGTCTGAGATTGAGTGGGACGTTCTGAGTCCGAGATCTATGGGGAGTGATGTTTTGGAATAGAGCCGTTACGCCGAGGTATTGTTCGGTTTCGTCCGAGATTATGGAGGTACAGTACACAGCCCCCAAACTTGACTTGGTGTGGTTGCAGCAAGTTGTGCTTTTTGTTGGGTTTATACCTCGGCGTTTTGAGGTGATATATTGGAGCCCCCCAAGCTCAATGTGCGTTTTGGACTGTAAAAGAAATGGGTTTAAGAAAAATAAAAGTAGATTTAAATTTAAAAAGGTTTTTGCCTTGTAAACTGGGCTGCAATAAATTTACACGCTTAGCTATAATGGAACCAAACCGTTTTGCATTTGGGTGCATAATTGTTGCTATTTCAACTTCCCATTAAAATAGTGGGTTGCAATTAAACCTGTGTCGTTTTCAGAACACAAACTTTAGTTTGCAAAAAGGTTTCGATAAGTTCTCTAGATACATGTCTTACAAAGGTTAGTTTTCTGTCTTTTGGTCTCTCCTGTTTTGTTTTATTTCTTCCTTCTTGTTAATCTCCAAAAAATGGTCAAAGAGAAGGAGAAGAAAAAGGTGAAGGTTGTTGAAGTAAAAAAGGAGAATCCTTATCATTGGGTTCACGATGACGTGAAGACTCGTGCTTCGTCGTTTTGTGATCCTGAGTCGCTTCGTTTTATAGATGTTCCAAGGTTTGTTAGGAGTGGGTCTAATATCCGTGTTGAGCTGCTCCCTTGTTCTAGCGAGGAAAGGGTTTGTGAGAAGCGGGGGGACTGGAGTTACTTCTATATGTATGTCCCCTGTTTGACTGAACTGCATGTGAGGTTTCCATTTTCAGATTTTGAGTGTAGGATTTTGACTCAGTTGAACTGTGCCCCATCACAGTTACATCCGAATTCGTGGGCTTTTCTGCGTGCTTTCGAGGTCTTGATGGTTTTTCGGGATTTTCCCCTTTCACTGAATGTTTTCTTTTCCTTGTTTCAGTTTAAAGGGGTTCGTAAGGGGTTATGGGTTTGTTTAAGTAGTTTCCTGGTCGTTCCCTCTTCTTGTTATATAAATCCTCTTTTAAAAATTTCAAGTCAATATTCGTCAAGGTTCGGTATTTGGAGTCTATATATCCTTTTTATTTAGATGGCGAGATGATAGAAGAGTTTCCTTTGTTCTGGTGCTCGGAACCTTTACAAATTCTTGAAGTTAATGAGAGAAGTGAGGAAGAGGACTGTCTGTTAGAGTTTCTTATTGAAAATTTTGCTGTGGGAGAATGTTTGTGTATTCCCAATTTATTGAAATTTGAAGCCGAAAATGACGTTAAAGGACTGGAATTGTACATAGGTAACTCTGTTTTTTTGTGCTTTTGTTTTCTTTAGCTTCGTGTTTGTTGACCTTGTATTGTTTATTTTTTTTTTTATATTGTAGGTAGCAGGTTGCCAAATCTGAATGCCGCCAAGTTCCAAGCGTATTTGAAGAAGAAGGGTGAGAAATGTGTCAGTGTTTTTGGTGCTGTGATATGCTTTCAACGTTATTTAGAAATATGTATAGCTAGGATGAAAGCGATATTGATTGATGCAATTTTGAACTTCTTGATGTATAAGGTGGTCGGCCTCGTTAAAACCTGTCCGAGTAAAACCCTTCTTAGGGAAAAACCTCGTGATCAGGAAAAAGAGTACCTGGCCAGCTCATACTTACATCGAAAATTCAACTATAGTAAATTTTTAGGAATGAAATATTTCAAGTGTTGGGGATGGGCATTCCTTCTAATGTCTCTAGGCAGTATGCTCCTTTTCCGATGACTTTAGAGATTCGGAAAGGGCTTTCCCAATTGGCGGCCAACTTCCCATGTCCTGGTGGTTTTTGGACTTCCTCCATTTGTCGCAGGACCAAGTCTCCTTCTCGGAGTGTTCTCGGTCTTACTCGTTTATTATACTGTCTCCTTATTGTTGCTTGCGTTGCTTGCTGTCTTAGTTCGTCCAGGCTTCATTCCTCATGTATTAGGTCGACCTCGGTCGATTTGTTATCTGAGTTGTCTTGTTCATTGAAGTACTCGGTTCGACTCGATCCTTTGCTAATTTCGATTGGTATCATGCAGTCTGCACCATATACCAGTCGGAATGGGCTTTCATTTGTTGTTGTGTGAGGTGTTGTGTTATAGCTCCACAATACCTACGGTATGAGCTCGGCCCATTATCCTTTAGCATCTGTTAACTTCTTTTTCAATGCTTGCAAGATGACTTTGTTAGCTGCTTCTGTGAGCCCATTGGTTTGTGGGTGTTCGACAGAGGAAAAATGGTGTTTAATATGCAGGTCTGTGAGATATGATGCAATTTTTTATCTATGAATTGTCTGCCATTATCAGATACAATTTCTCTAGGTAAATCAAATCTGCATATGATTGACTTCCAAATAAAATTTTGTACCTTTTCGGCTGTGATTTTTGCGAGAGGCTGCGCTTCTACCCATTTTGTGAAATAATCGATAGTTACTAATAGGAATTTTACCTGTCCTGTTGAAATTGGGAATGGTCCGAGTATATTCATCCCCCATTTGTGAAATGGCCAGCTGAAGTTTGATGTATGTAAGAGTTCGGCCGGGTTGTTGATAAGCGGTGCACATCTGTGACACGCGTCGCAACGTTGTACCTTGTTTTTGCAATCTTTTCTCAACGTAGGCCAAAAGTAGCCTGCTCGGAGTATTCTCGTAGCTAGGCTCCTACTTCCAGTGTGGTTTTTGCAGATTCCATCATGTAGCTCGTTCATGGTGGTTTCTGCTTCTGCTGGTCCAAGACATTTCAGAAGAGGTCAGGAGATACCTCGTTTGTATAGGTCGACTCCCAATAAAGTGTATTGGATTGCCTTGTACTGAACGTCCTTGGGTTTTTACCTTCTGGTATCTCTCCGCTTTTCAAGTAGGTAATGAATGTTTTTCGCCAATCTTCATCTTCCTGTGAGATGCTAAAAACAGATTTTGTATCTAAACTTGGTTCTGTTAGTGTAACATGGTAGAGCTTATCTATTTGATCAGTTATCATATGTGTGGCTAATTTTTATAAAATGTCAGCTCTATAGTTTTGATCTCTAGGTATATGTAGTATTTCAAAATTTTGAAAAGATTTCATTAGGGTTTTGACCGAGTTTAAATATTTTTCTAAAAGTGTATCTTGTACCTAAAATTGGCAGTTTACCTGTTGTACAACGAGTAGTGAGTCGCAGTGTACCGTTAGGTTGGAGATCCCTACTTCCTTGGCCAATCTCAAGCCTGCTAGTAAGGCCTTATATTTGGACTACTTGTTTGTTGCTTGAAACAGGAATTTGATTGATTGTTCGGCTTGGACTCCTTCGTCGTCCTTTAGGAGGATTCCTGTCCCACACCTATTTTCATTTGATGCTCCGTCGACATATAATTTCCATGTTTTGAGATGTTCTTCTTTGTTTGTGAATTCTGTTATGAAGTCGGCTAATGCCTGAGCTTTGGGTGATCCTCGTGACTGATACGATATGTCGAAATCAGAGAGCTCGATTACCCATTTTGTCATTCACCCTGCTAAGTCTGGTTTTGATAATATTTGTCGCAGGGGATGACCTGTCCGAACTATGATCGGATGTGTCTCGAAATAATACCTCAGGCGCCGAGCAGTAATTACTAAGCCAAATGCCAGCTTTTCTATTATTGGGTACCTCAGCTCAGCATCATGTAAGACTTTGCTTACAAAATGCACTGGATGATGCTCTTTCCCTACTTCTGTTACAAGAACAAAACTAATAGTATTAGTGAAAATTGAAAGAAATAAAAATAGTGGTTTACCTTGTTCTGGCCTCTTGAGTATAGGTGGTGATCCTAGGATTTGTTTGAATTCTACAAATGCTTTTTCGCATTCTTCTGTCCAGGTGAATTATTCTGATTTTTTCATGGTTTTGAAAAAATGGTAGGATCTTGCTGCTGCAGCTGGCAAGAATCTCGATAAGGCTGCTAGGCAACCTGTGAGTCGTTGTACTTCTTTGATTGACTTTGGTGACTGCATGTTTAAGACTGCCTAACACTTGTCCGGATTTACCTCTATACCTCGGTTTGTCAACAGAAATCCGAGAAATTTTCCTTTCTGTACGCCGAACGTGCACTTTTTCGGGCTTAGTCTCATGTTGTAAGCTCGGATTTGTTGGAAAATTTCCTGTAAGTCGGCTTCGTGTTGTTTTTCAGAGCTAGACTTGATGACCATGTCATCGACGTATATCTCGATATTTTTTTCCGATTTGATTTTTAAATATTCTATCCATCATTCTCTGGTAGGTTGCCCCTGCATTCTTTAGGCCGAAAGGCATTACCTTGTAGCAAAAGTTACCTTGATCGGTTACGAAAGCCGTCTTATCTTCGTCTTCTAGGTGCATTTGTATCTGGTTGTACCCAGAGTAGGCATCCATGAAACTCAGTACTTCGTAGCTAGAGGTGTCGTCTACTAGTCTATTGATGTTCGGCAATGGATAGGAGTCTTTTGGGCAAGCCTTGTTGAGATATGTGAAGTCAACGCACATCCTCCATTTTCCCGAGCTTTTTCTGACCATAACTACATTTGCTAGCCATGAAGCAAATCGAATTTCTCGGACGAACCCTGCATCGAGTAGTTTCTGTGTCTTTTCCACTGATGCGGTCCTTTTTTCGGTGCCTAGGCTACGTTTCTTTTGTCTTATAGGTCAAACATTGGGGTTTACCACTAGCTTGTGGCATATGAAATTTGGGTCAATCCCGGGCATGTCAGCAGGGGTCCAAGCAAAGAGGTCGGCGTTGGCTCTTATTATGTCTTCCAGATGCTGTTGTTTTTCTGCAGAAAAAGCGGGAACCGATGTTAGTATATCGATTTGTTTCTCCTAGTTTTACCTTTTGCATTTCATCTGTTGGGGAGGGACGGCTATTGTTGTCCCTGGGGTCCATTTCAGCAAGGTTTGGAATGCTTTCCGAGTTGTATACAGAATTGATCCTCGGGATTTGTTCTTGTGTGATTTTCTGTAAACTTGCGTTGCAGCATTGTCTAGCTTCTTTGTGATCTGCGTGAACCGTTGCCACTTTGTTATAGCAAAGGAAACTTGACACACAGGTGTATAGTGGAGACTATGGCCCTGACAGTAAAGAATCATTGTCGGTCTACATTTTCTTCCTATAGAAAAGAATTACTTCGTTGTAAGTATAGCTCCAAACCAACAAACAACTCTCACATCAAATTAAATATAGTTTTGTCACGAGTACAAACCCCAAATGAAAATTAACCGAAGTATTTAAACCTCAGATCGTCTCACAAGGAATTGAATGAAGTGAATGATTATTGGCTATGGAGGGACAAGGGGGGTTTGATTTATAAAGGGGCAAAAAAATAAATGGACAAGAATTTAAATGACAAGAAAAGTAAATCAAGCGAGCAATTAAAGAAAGCAATTAATAAAGAGAGACATCCATGGCAAGGGTTGAGAATATAGGCTTTCTATCCTAGTCATGCAATGATTAATTCATCCTATTTTGTCAACTCCAAAAAATGGAAGAAGGTATCATGTCATCTTCACATATGGAGAACGTCAAACAAGACTAATCAACCATACCACAATAATGACAAGAATTTATCTTATTGCGTCATTTCGGACGATAGAAGAAGGTATCATATTATCCTCACACTCTGAGAAAGTCTAATAAGACTAGCTAATCTCAATCCGAGAAGAGTTAAGGGACGGACGCCCCAAAATGATATTTGTATGGGCTAACACAATCTACTACCAAGAACTGAATATCTAGTGTTTTGTAATTTGGTGGTTCTCCCAATGTTGTTCTTAACCACACATAATTTGATATGGGGACTCTTTCACCCGAGAATCTTGCCAATTCCCCTCCTGATGGTTGTAATGCTTTATCACTCAGCTGCATCTTTTTGAATGTAGAGTAGAATAAAACGTCAGCGTTGCTTCCTGGGTCGAGCAGGACCTTTTTTATCGTTAACTCCCCCATGTGCACCGAAATTACCACTGGGTCGTCCAAGTTTGGTGTTTGTGATTTGTAGTAATTATATTTGAAACTAATAAGGGTGGTGGAGATTGGGACGGGCAGGTTTTGGTGAGCCCCTCCATCGTCATCATCGCCTGATAACTTCATTTCCTGGCTGTGCTGGTAATTCCTCCTCCTGCGAAACCCCCCGATATGTAGTTTATGACTCCTTTGGAAGCAGAGGTCTCTACTAGGTCACACCAAGTTCCTTCTTCTTTGTGCTTGGATGTGAATTTAGGCTTGTGTAAGTCTACGGCTGCCTCCTTGCGATTCCTGGAGCTAATGTATTTGTTTAGTAGTCCCTACCTTGCTAATATCTCCAGTAGGTCCTTGGCCACTACGCATTCATTAGTGGTATGGCTGAACTTTTGGTGGAACGCGTAATGTTTGCTTTTGTCCACGTATTTCTGATCCTGGTATGTTCCCGCCTTGACTGGTGGCTTTATGAGTCTGTTGTGCAGTATTTCTTTGATGATGTCTTCTTTTCTTGTGTTAAACCTGGTATAAGAATCAAATTTTGGTGTTAGTTTAAAAGTTTTTTGGGATCCTTGTGATGGGACTTGCTTGGCCTGTCATCTTCCTTCCAAGATGATGGTCTTTCTTTTCTTCGTGTTTCACACAAATCTTCTATCTCAATTTGTCCCGTGGCCTTGTCTCGGAATTCTTCCAGTGTTTTTGGCTTTGCTACAGCTATAGCTTCCTGATATTTCTCGGGTTGAAGGCCGCTTTTAATCGCGTGTAGCTGTACTTCTGGGTTGAGGTTGGGGATTTCCATGGCCGCTGTGGTGAAACGAGTCATGCAATCCTTCAGGCTCTCATGCAGCCCTTGCTTAATTATGCTGAGGTAATCCGAGTCCCTCACATAGATTTTAGATGCTGCAAAATGATTGAGAAATATCTTGGCAAACTTATCAAAGCTAGTTATAGACCCTGCATGCAAATTGAAAAACCATAATAAGGCAGCTCCATCTAAAAAAGTAGGAAAGGATCGGCATAAAATAGGATCGGAGTTACTGTTGAGGAACATCATAGACTCGAATTTTGTGACATGAACTTTAGGATCTCCGACTCCCTTATATGGTGCTAGGGTCATCGGGAGCGCAAAGTTCATGGGCATTTTGAAATTCATTATCTCCTCAGAAAACAGATTGGCTCGTTATCTCCCAGTTTTTGGGGGTCTCCCCTGTCTTTGCATTAGACTCTGACTGATGCTCTTCATGTTGATCAGCGTTTGTCTTTTTGCTGTCCGTTTTCTGATCTCCATTATTTTGCATTGGCGCTAACAGTTCGTCCATCCGCTGATTTTCCGCCAGGAGGGCGACGTTGGCAGCCATGAGGTCAGTGTTAGTCCGGGAGGGTTGCTGAGTCTCCGAATGATCAGTCATAGTGTCCCTCCTGCAAAAAAAAAACAGATACAAAATGGACGCAAATGAATTATAAGGATTAAAATAATTGTGGGTGAAATTAAACTGTTCGGGCCCCACGGTAGGCGCCAAATGTTCTTGCAAGGATATTGCTGCTAAGCTATACGTCGGTTTCTTGTTGATCGAGGTGAGCTCGGCGACCTTGGTTTGGTAAGTTGTATCCTCGTGAACTCAGACCCAAACGTGGTACCTGCAAAAAGGATTCCGACACCCAAGTCAGTGGAAGAATAAACTAAATAAAGAATATAAGTGATAGTAGGTGTAGTTCGAAGTATGTTGTGTGTTTTTCATTCAAATCCTAGGCCTGACTTTATAACCTAGTCTGTTTGCTTTGTGGTCGGTTAATTTCCGAGATTTTTGGTTGATAAGGTCCGAAATCGTGGTGATTTGAGTCTGAAATTGAGTTGGACGTTCTGAGTCTGAGATCTGCGGAGAATGATGTGTTGGAATAGAACCGTTACCTCGAGATATTGTTCAGTTTCGTCCGAGATTATGGAAGTACGGTACAAAGACTAATTAAAAAATAAATTTTAAAAGACAATAATATTTTCCATATTCTTTGTAAATAAAAGTGAAAGAAGCGTAAGCATTTTTTTGTACGGAGCGAGTCACGGACAGTTGCTACGTCCTCTTCTAAGGATAATAATTAGATGGAGAAAATGATGTCCTTGTATTGGCATGATATTGATTAATTAATTAATGTAATCAAAGTTGTAATATGAAAAAATCGGTTGGTTTATAGTTTTCGATTTTAAGTGTTTATTTATCATTTAAAAAAATGCTAAAACAACAAAAAATTTCCGATTATATAGTCCAGGTAATTTCTATTAGATATATTTTTGTTTGCCAATAAGAATCCCACAACTCTCGTCTAAAAAGGTGTAATATATCTACTTGGTTCACTTCAAACCGAAAATTATAAGTCGATCGATTTTTCTAATATTTACAACTTTGATTATATTAATTAATTAATACATCCCAACACGCGTACATTAATTCCTCCATTTATGTTGTCGTCCTTAGAAAAAAAAAAACGTTTTTAGCGACTGTATGTGAGTTACTCTCCTTTTTTTCCTCATAAAATTAAGTTAACAACAAATTTTATTATCTTTAATTTGTTATTTTATGTTAATTAACTTATCAAAGTTACTCTAGCTCCAGTAATAACCTCTATGAAAGCTTCCACACTTTTTTATGAGATCTAAAAATTATGAACAAAATTGTTTCTGATAAGAAGGTAGATTTGGACATATAAAAATAAAAAATATATATTTTAAAAAGTGTTTTGTCTGATTTTAGTTTTTAGACCTTATCAAGAGGTATCGACTAAATTTGTATAAATAATCTCAATTCGAGTAGTAGATATAACTCCTTTTTATAGATTATTTTTAGAATTTAGAGATCATACTCAATAAAAATATAAACAATAATAATTATAGAAAACAAAGAGTAAGAAATAATAAATACAAAAATATAAAGAATTGAAAATTATTGTATTAAAATATGTAGGATTTGACAAGTGCTGAATGAAAATGATAGAATTTAAATAACAAAAAGAAAAGTCATAATTAAAATTACTAAAAAGAAAAAAGATAGAGTATCCCATTACTTATATGAATTTGTGACTTGCGTTTCTGGACGTTAATGTGACTAAAAATTTTAGAGTGAATAAGTGTGTGAATGCATAGAAGTTCTTCTAATTTATTGTGTGAAACCTTTAGAAGACTTGAAGTAACAATATTCTGCAATAAGTAATATGTACAAAGAGACACAAATTTGAACGAAAATAAAATCTTCTATTGTGACTCCTCATTCCCCTTTACAATAGATGCAGAAGGCCTTTTATAGGCAACCAAATAAACCAAACCACACAATATACATACTCAAGATTCTAAACTTAAATTACCACTAATAGAATTATAATTACCACTTTATCTATTATCACTTACTGACCTTTTTTGTAACTTATCTTTATCATTTACACCCCTTCTCAAACTCTTGACTTCCAAAAGTTGGAGTCTGAGTTTGTTTCTAAAATTATGAAAGAGTGCCAAGGAAACTGGCTTAGTTAAAAGATCAGCAACTTGCAATACTACTGGGATGTGAACCACAACTAGCTGCTTCTTCTTGACTTTGTCTCGAACAAAATGAAGGTCCACTTCAAAATGCTTGGAACGGCTATGAAGAATCGGATTAGCCGCCAACAACACAGCACTCAAGTTATCGCAAAAGATGGTTGGTAGGACTGAAGAAGAGATCTTAAGATTTTTGAACATATTTTCGATCCAAGTAATATTAGCCGCTGCATCTGCCAAACACCTGAATTCCGCTGCATCTGCCAAACACCTGTAAAAGTACTTATTTTAAAGTTGTAGCATTTGGATAAATAACTCAAAAAATAATATTTTTTTTACAGAAGAGAATGAATATTAAAATAACGATGATAACAAATAATTTTCAATATTAAATGTTGATTTTACATAACCTAATCACTAATATTGTGTATGATATGGTAGGTGAAAATAAAAAATAAATATAAAATGTGTGTCAATATATATTTTGTTGCTGTTTTTTATTTTTTTTACTCCTATTAGAACTCTCTTCTCTTTTATTGAGGTCAAGAACTTGTTATAATTAACTATGAAAATAATAGCAAGCTATAAAATCAAATATGAAAAAAAAATAAAATTAAAACTGAAATTTCATACCACAGTTAAATACAAATTTAATAATAAAAAATAGAATGATAAAATGATAAAAAAAAATACTTAGAAGGAATATATATATATATAGTAGGTATTTCAAATGCAATATTGTGTGAAAATGGTGATGGAGGATCAATACTTCCATCAGATGAATCATTCCGTGAGTATGGTGATGTTTAGAACATTGTGTGAGAATGATGGTGCAATTATGATGGAAGGCCAGTGCTTCTAGCAGACCTTGCGTAAAAATGGTGATGAAGGATCAGTATTTTTCACAAAGTGAAGAAGGGAAGTAGATTTTTTTGTTTTGAAATTAAATTTTTTTTAAGTAAGTGGTAGAATGACTTATCAAGAAGTAGAGAAGTCATATATTTCTACTTTTTCAAAAAGCTGCAAATTAACTTTTTGAAAAGTTAAAAGTTTTTTTTAAAATTGTGCCAAACACACAGATTGTGACTTTTCATAATCCAAAAGTAAAAAAAAAGTAACTTCTACTACTTCCCAAACGGGCTCTAAGTAGTTTCTAGACTTCTTTTTCATTTGTTTTCTTAGTTTTTAAATCAAATTCTTATATTTTTAGTAAAATTTTAATAACTAATGATATGTTTGGAGTTGTGTCAGAATAATTGTGTTTTCAGGATATAATTAAGCAAATCAGGGTAAAATTAACAAGAAGACTCTTCCGAGATAAGAAGACAGAAGGTGGAAGAGCTACTCTACAAGTTATTTAATGAAAGACAGAAGACTCTTCCGAGCCTTGATCGATTATGCACGAGAGAAGAAGATCAAAACTTCGACTACTATCAAAGGATTCGAGACTTTGAGGTAAAAGAGGTTCTAAAGTGGATGAGAAATGGTTGGACAGTAAGACCCGATAATATTCCGATTGAAGTTTGAAGGGCTTTGGAGAGAAAGACATCAGTTGGTTAACTAAGCTTTTTAATGAGATTTTAAAGTCAATAAAGATGCTAGCTTAGTGGAGAAAGAACACATTGGTAACTATCTACAAGAATAAGGAGGATATACAGAGTTGCGAAAACAATAGAGGGATCAAGCTCATGAGTCATACCATGAAGTTATGAAAAAGGGTGATAGAATGAAGGTTGAGACAAGAGACACAAGTAACAAGTAATAGAGAACTAATTTGATTTTATGCCATGCAGATCCGCCACTAAAACTGCATATCTGTTAAGAAGGATAATGGAGATGTACGTAGTAATAAAAGGATCTACATATGGTGTTTATTGATTTGGAAAAAGCGTATGATATGGTGCCAAGGGAGGTTTTATGGAAGGTTTTGGATAGGAAGAGAATAAGAATCGCATATATTCGGGCAATTAAAGACATATATGATAGGAGTACAACTAGTGCGAAGACTCAAGGTGGTGTGACAGAGAAATTTTCTATTGGTATAGGATTACACTAGGGATTATCCTTAAGGCCATACATTTTCATATTAGACTTGGAAGTATTCAAAGAGCATATCCAAGAGCATGTGCCATGGTGCATAATTTTTGCCGATGATATCATCCTTATGGAAGAGTCAAAGGAAGACCTAAATAAGAAGTTGGATTTATGGAGAGTAGCTCTAGAAGTGTATGGTCTGCGCATAAGCTGTAGTAAGATAAAATATATGGAATGTAAGTTTGGCAACCGAAGGAAAAACCCTAATACAGAGGTGAAGATTGGAGAAAATATCCTATGAAAAGTTAAAGTTTAAGTATCTTGGGTGCCTCATACAGAATAATGGAGAAATTGAACAAGATGTAAATCATAGGATTCAAACAGGTTGGTCAAAATGACAGAGTACCTCTGGTTTTATATGTGACAAAAAAGTGTCTTTAAAATTTAAAGGTAAATTCTATCGCACGCATATTAGACTGACTATGCTTTATGGTACAGAGTGTTGGAGGCCAAAAGAGAGCACGGACATAAGTTAAGTGTGGCAGAGATGAAGATGTTCAAATGAATGAGTGGTCATACGCAATTGGATATAATAAGAAACGAAGATATAAGAGAGAGAGAAAGAGAGAGAGAGTTGGAGTAGCACCTATTGTAGAAAAGATGGTAGAATTGCGTCACAGGTAATTTGGACTTATGAGAAGAAAACCGACAGAAGATCCAGTCAGGAAGATGGATGAGATAAAAGATGGATAAGAAGTGAAAGGCAAATGAAAACTTAGGAAGACCATCCATAAAGTGATCAAATAAAATCTACATATAAACGGTCTCTCCATAAATATGATCAATGTCTTTGTTTATTCCATATAGCCGATCACACCTAATAGGACAAGGCTTTATTAACGTTGTTATTCAGTTATTGTATGTTTATTTCTATATTTCACTTCAAAAAATTGTAATTGTTTTAAATAAATTTATGTTTTTATCATTATAAAATGTCTGTATTTTATGTAAAAAAAATTGTGTTTCTATCTTTTTCTTCGGTTTATTTTTTTATTCTTCTTCTCCTTCATAAATTTTAAAAATTTACAAAGAAACAAACCAAAAAAATAAAGAGAAAACATAGTATTAATAAAATTTTAAAAATTTACAAAGAAACAAACCAAAAAAATAAAGAGAAAGCATAGTATTAGGAGTAGTAAAAGAACCAAAGTTGGTGAAAAAGAAAATATTAAAAAAAGGAGAAAAATGGAGAAAAACATGCCGAAAGTTGAGCATGAGTAATACTTGGTTGAATTTAATTACAAAATTGACTTTGTTACTCAACATTTCTGATATAAAATAAGGGCTGAATTTCCTTACTTGCACTATGCAATTTAAAAAATAAAAAATAAAACGAAAAACGTTGCATTCCTTTTATTACTTTAAACAAAGTTCTATCCCAAAGTTGAATGACCAACTAACTAATCACAAGTCAGCCTACTCCTACACGATTCATTTAAGCCTGGAGTCCTACTAAAATTAACTATAAAAAATATGGTTTTTATTTTGGTATGGCTAGAAGGAACTTCTTTGCTTCACTCAAAATCCATTTGGATAACATTATTTATCACGTCACAAAAAATTTAAAACTACTGAACAGAATCACAGAAACACAAGACTCTTGTCATATTATGCCACTAATTTCTGGAGGCAATTGAAGATAGTGACACTTATGGATGTTCCTGTTACATGTCAAGCTTATAGGCAGTATAAATGTCATAATCAACAAAGTAAACACATTCTAACCTATATGGAAAGTGGAGGGACAAAAAGGATTCCTCACAATTTACAATCTATTGGCAACCTTACCAAGAAGGTTCCATCTCGGCTAAAGGAAATAATGTTGATCGAAAAGCAGCAATACCTAAAATGAGATTCATAGATAGCAAGTTGTACTCAGTTATGCAATCAGCATCAACATCAGAAGTAGATAACAAATTTGAAATCCAATTGGAAGAATAATGCTATTTCCAAAAACCAAGACAAAATACCACAGCATTGGACTTAAAACCCATGTCACAAGCTTGCTGCTAAATTCAGATTCATCACATAAAAATGATATCAAATGATTGTATAGGCCAAACAGCATAAAATATCTAAACCCTCTTTACATAAGCAAGCTTCCCAAAACTAAAATCAACATTTCCAGTAGTAAGACTGTAGAAGGTAATGAAACACATGGAAATGATCTATTCTGCAGTGCAAACTCGAGAGGATACTCTTTCATTATAGCTTCTATGCAACACATTTGTTTCTCAATCACTTCCAGGGAGTTGTACTTTACAGATTAACATAATTTGCAAATGCACTAAAAGAACAAAGTACACTATATGCAAGTGAAAATCCAGAAAGCACTTACATCGAGAAAACAAACTGCAAACTACAGCTCACTATAATTGCGCCACACTGCACGAAATTCTTCACGGAAAGTGTTTAGTCGTGCTTTCAAGTTAGGTGTTCGGAAGCTTGCATGCAGGATGGTGGCTGAACAAGAGCAAGAATGAGCAATATTATACTAAATAAAACAAAATGCTGGACAAAGTGCTGGGAAGTATTAAATAGTAAACTTTTCAGTATGAGATGTACCTAGAAGACCAATAGCAAGTGCCCATGAAACCATTAGGAGACCACAGGAAATAAACCAAAAGAAGAAAGATGCTGCAGAAGAATGGGTAGAAAAGTTACATGGATTGATAGAACCACCGTGAATAGTACTGCTCATAAAATCTGACCTCTATTTCAAAGAATTCAATTACCAGCAGAAAATGTCAAGACAAACACCCAACGTGGCTGACCACATATATAAATTGCTCTCCTAGCCGATGGACGTCCACGGATAACAGGCCTGGAATTTGACTAGTCAGTAAACCCACAGCAAAGTCTACATATCTTAAAAGGATAATAACAACAAAAACATACGTAAGGGGAGGTCTCATCTTGGCTGCTAAATGTGGCGAGAATTGCCTGACAGTTCGTGTAACCTTTTCACTAAAAGTACCTGCAAAACTGCAATTAAAATTATGAATAACGCAATATCAAAGATAAGTTTTATTACTAAGAACTAGATCTGAGTACAATTAGTCAAGAAATGAAAGAACCACATGAAGAATCTTAGTGATATATATATAACAAAGGGCTACTCAGAAAAATGGTTTGAGCAAGCATAATGATGGTGCTAAATGCAAAACATCTAGAAGTAGAAGTGAATAATTGCAAGCTAAAAAGAGTATAACTGCTTTTCTTATTTAGATGAAAATATTATTCATCTACTTCAGTTACCATAAAACTAAATAATATATTGTTCGTGTGCAGACTTATGATTTATGTATTCAAGCACAAACCTCAATGTTGATGATGCAATATATTACATGCCAAAAAAATCACATTGCCAAATTTTCACTCAACAAATACCATAGGCCACTAGTTTGTGCAAAGCAATATGTACAAAAATCCAACTTACATGAAGCATCTTGGTTGCATAAGTGCAACAAGTTTCTAAAATAGCAACAATATCACAACTGATATCCACTTCAATAGTACAACACCATAAGGCTAGGTTTTTCTTTTAAACTGGAATCAATTTAATCAGCTCCAACCAATGATGAAATGTGGTATCAAAAGTAAAAAGATGTATCACTTACCTGTCATTTAGAAAAGCAGTGCTAAGTGCAGTAAGAATGGCAGCAACTATAGCAAGTGGCCTCCAAAGAAAACCCAATACTACAATTCAAAATTTGAATGTTTAGACAAGAAGGGGCAGTAGATCAATTGGAGATAGCGAACAAAAGATATTCATTATGTTAACTTACTCAGAACAGAAACAATCCAAATGAAGTAGTTGGTCCGATAGCTGCACATACAAACATAACCGAAATTATTTAATAGAGGGGTGGGGTGAAAATTATATATTCAAATCAGGTTTTCTTCTGTTATGTAGGGATAAATGAAAAAACAAACAAGTCCACCCCAAATCTAAGTGTTATGCAAGCTTCATGGTTGGGTACAGAACAGATGAACTGATGGTGAGTGATTTCATCTTTGCAGTCAATGAATTATCTTGGAAGTCTCAAAAAATTAAATAGATGACATACGTGGGAGAAAAAAATACTTTCACAAAGTATTACATTTATATCCTCTGTTGTAAACTCTCTTCTCTTCTAATAAAATTCCTTTTCTATAAAAATAAATTATACATTTCTAGCTACTGTAAGTTTTGTAACACAAACAAACACTACGTTTATTTACTAATTATCCAGTTTCATGCATGGACCTTGAGGATGTTTAATATATTTCCTTCTTTTGATTATTAATGACAAAAATGTCACCTTATGTAATTGTTCTTTTCAAATATCATTGTTTCGGTCTTATGAACTTATGACACGACCATGTCCTTGGACTAGTGATTTGATCACACTTTCTCAATCAGAGATTTTGACCTTGAGATTTAAGGTAGAATTAGTCCAGAATCCAAGTTGCTTCAACTATGAGCAGCAAATACTGGGATTTTACCATTTCATTTCCTAAATTTTCTTAATAGTGAAAATAATAGGAGAACGAAGATATCATTTTGATAATTGTCACTTAAATGAAAATTCTCCCTTTCCAGCAAGAAAATTTGCCTCATAAAGGAAGACATTTCTTCCTTTACTCTTCGTTTTCTTCCTTCATGAAGGAAGAATCACTCTTCCTCAAACGTAGCATCCAAAAAAAAAAAAAAACACAAAACTATCCGTCGAAGCATCACCTACTGCCTTCCTTCATCCATATCCTCGGAACTACGAAATCCAAATTTGATCAAATATATCAATCACGGAGAAAATTACAGAGTCATGCCAAATCGAGCATTTCAAATTTTCAATTAATAAATATTGCAAGGGAAAGAAAAGGAATCAAATTCAGCACCAAACATAAAAGATAATAGAACCTCAAACAAATTAAAAAAAAAACTATAGCTCCATAAATCAAATCATTCGATTGCAGTTGTATAGATGGAAAAAGAACAGAGGAAAGCAACAATTTCAGTGATTGGGGAAAAATTGAAGCGTACTAGTAAAGATTGCATTTTAGGCGGCTATTCCACTTGGCATAGGATCGAGGAACGGTGAATCGGGAGAAGAATTCGGACAGAGGGCGCGGCGGCGACGACCAATCTACTTCGCGAAGAGCATCGACGAGATCCTCCGCAGTGACGTTCCCCCAATCCATGTTCCTACGATTTTCCTCCGACGCAAAACCCTAGCGAGAAAATTCGTCGCAAATTGAGGGAAAATCGCAGCGTGGCTGAATGAATCTTTTTTACCCCCTTCCCTTCCTTTCTCTTTGTGTGGTGGAAAGAAAATGAGGATTTTATAGTTTTATAGTTTTATCTGTGTCGGGAATCCGGGATGGTTTCTTTTAATTTCTGTTAGCAATGAGGGATTGGTGTTTTGATCAGTAGAAAATGAAAGCCGAAGCTCTTCTTGTTATTGTTGCCACTCTCGACTCTTGGCACGCTCTCCTCCGAGTCATGTACTTTTAACCGTTTTACTTTGAGTGCTTTGGTTAACTTTCATTTTTACCGTCCTCACACAAACTCATTGGTAGGGGACTACCTAAATTGGATTTTCTTAATTTTTTTTCACTTAACGGGATTAGGGGGTGCCATTAGCACGAAATCCAATTCCTCAACCAAAACCGGACTCCATTATGACGGATAATTGAGTATAATTAGATCCGACTTGATTAAATTTAATAATAACTAGCTTGGGCATTAGTTCTGAATAGTGAAATATAAATTAATTTAATTATCTAATTATATATATAAAAAATAAATAAATTTATGATCTTTTAAATTTTTGACAATATATTCTTAAAATTTAAATAAAAAAATTTTTTGACTTTTATAAAGAAAAGATAATTTTATTCTTTTGTTCATTTGTCTCTCACAGATCAAATGAAACCAGCTAATGTGGTTGTATCGTTGTCCAGGTGCTCATTACGGAAAAGAAGCTAAAGTTTACAGGATAAAAAGGTCAAAAATATGAAAATGACGTCGTCAAAGGCCGCTTAAAGAAAGACCTCGCTCGAAAGTACTTCCAGCAACTCATCTCTGTTGTCTCCTTCTACCACAACAGAGGTGTCTTCTACCACGGGCTATTTACCTTTCTATGATCGCAACATTATGGTTACGTATAAGAAGATCTATAAAGGTGAGTTTTGTTGCCCGAGGTGGTTTTTTCTTGAATTGTCCAATTTTTTGCTAAGCTTCTTGATACTAATCTGACAAAAGAAATTCCATTTCGGACATCATGGAGAATCGCTGGTTCAAGAAAGGCTTTAAGCAGATTAAGTTTCATATTGAGGATGACAATAAGGTGGTGCAGCATGTTGCTGGTGGTAGTAATGATGTTTATTCTTTTTTTGATTTGTCAGAAACATATGAGTTTGAGACTAAAAAAAGTGGGAAGAGGAGGAGGAGGAATGCTTTTGTTGCCACGGTTTGAGTTTGAATGTTTGATATCATATTATTTTCCCCTAGTTTTGATCTCTCTGGCTTATTTGAGGAGAAGGGTGACAAGGCGAGGTTTATTTTCAGTGCGCCGGTTTCTAAGATCGTATCGAAATTAGAGGAGATTGCTTAGTTGATGAGCTTCACAGTCAGGAAGAAGGACTGCAGAATAAGCTTGGAAGGTTCCAGAAAAGGAGTGAAGGGTCATTGACCATTGCTGCTGAGATTTTTGAGTTGACGCTTTCTTTGGTTGTGGTGAAGGTGAAGAAGAAAGGAGGGAATAAAGAGGAGTATGAGAGGTTCTTCATGTATAGGAACCTTTTTGTCTGCAAATTTTAGCCTCCTTCCCGTAACGGACATGCACCGAACAACGTTACAACCACATTAACCAGTTCTATTTTATATGTGAGAGGCAAATGAACGGAATGATAAAATTGTCCTTCATTTGTGAAAGTAAGAAATTTTTTTGTATTTAAATTTTATCAGAAATGTATTTCTCAAAAACTTAAAAGGTTAGAGACATATCCTTTAATTTTTTCTTATACATACAATTTTACAAAGAGTGTTAAATTATGATATTTATTTTGAGTATAATTTGATGATGTATTGTTCTTATTTTCTTATCATATATTATTTACGTAATTTTTTTAATTTTATATTTTTTTCAAATATTTTAAAATTTTATTTTCAATTGGATATCTAATTATTCGAAGCGATCTAATCCAAATTTAATCGGTTCAAAATGATTCAGATTCACTCACAAAAAATTTTAAATTTGAATCAACCCAAACAATTAAAATTTAATCAGCTCAGTTTTTAATTTTTTTCTGAATCCAAACCAACTCGAGTTGTAAACACTTCCAACTAATTGGCTTTAATTTCCTTGTAATTACGATGGGATGAATTTTGTTACCACTAGTAAACTACTGACGTATTACCTTATTCTTTTATGAATTTAATTTTTTTACTAACAATATAACGATTAAAGGCTCAATTCAATTTTTGTTTATTTTTTCAAGGAATAAGATGATATATCTATTAAAAAATGAGAATTCCAGCTCCATTCATATTTAGTGTAAGACAACACAACACTTCCATTCATATTTAGTGTAAAACAGGAAGCTGCCTAAACCCTTTACTCACAATCGGCCACCATGAATAGGAAATTCACAGTTTGCCAAAATTATAGAGAAGCTCGTAGAACCAAAAGGGAGAGGTCACCAGAACAGGAATGACAAAATCCCAGGGAGATAAAAACTGTCTCCCGAAATATTGAGGACGAGGATCAACTATAGTGATCAACGTGATCAACGGGAAAAAGATGCAAGAAAGGACCATATCTGCACTTAAAAAAGACCTCTGCGCATGAGCTATCGCCTCGGGAAAAGTTTTCGATCCACCGAACATAACCTTCCATACGGAAAACATTGTCAAAACGGAACTTTGAATGAAGATTCCCCCTTTGTTATATCGGCGAAAGCGGGTACGGGGATGGTAAAGCGTATACTGATAGATACATGATCTGACTCTAACATCGTTTTCAGAGGAGCATTTGATAAGTTATGGCTCTGAAGTGAAAATCTACAAAACTACCTCAGTAGAGTGACTGGCCTTGGCAAAAACTTCATTGATAAACCATTATTTTATGATTTATATTGTGTTTAATTGAGTGGTTTTATCAAGTCTTTCTCCCACTTATTCATATGATTAGCATGATATTACAAGTCCTTCCCAAAATTGTTCTATGATTGAAAACTTACTTCCTAAAGATCTTTTAATTGTATATTTTTATTCTCCTTTATACCATTCGATGCCGTGATCTGTGTGTTAAGTGTTTCAGGCTTCATAGAGCAGGAATGGCTTAGAGAATGGAGAGGAAGCTTGCAAAAATGGAAGGAACACAAGAAATTGAGGAGATGACCAGCGAGAAGTGACGAGGGCGCATGACTCACGCGTCCGCGCGAAATGGAAAAAATCACACGAGCGCGTGGATTGGAATCTGCACGATGACGCGAATGCGTGGACGACGCGCACTTGTGGCACGGGAAAACGCTGGATGACGCGAACGCATGGACGACGCGGTCGCGTGACGTGCGCGATCTGCATAATTTGCAGAAATCACTGGCATGGATTCTGGGCCGCATTTTAACCCAGCTTTCGGCCCAAAAACGCAGATTAGAGCCAGGAAACATGCAGAGACTAAGGATAATTCTCATTCCGCCTAATTTTTTTAGTTTTAGTTTTTAGATCTAGAGAGAGAATTCTACCTCTTCCTCTAGGTTTTTTCTTTACACTCATAGTTTAGGATTTGAAGGTTTAGCTTTGGTTATTGAGAAGAGTCTACTTTCGAAACTGGTCATTTTAGTTTGTTTATTTACTTTTTACTTACTCTTTCATATCCTTAATTTGTCCAGTTACAATTGGATTATTTTTTAAAGTTTATTACTACGAAGACTATTTTATTTTTAATTGATCTCTTTGATTATTGTTTATCATGTCTCTTTTTATTTTCCCTCTTAATTTTGTGAAGTCTACATTTATAATAATGGAGTAGTTTTTCAACTTGATTGGGAGTTTATTAAAAGGAGAACCTTGAGTTGGAATACTCAAGAGTCAATTTGTAATTGGATTTATTATTGGTTGAATCTCTAGTCACTAACGCTAATCCTTCCCAAAGAAGAGGATTAGGACTTGTGAATAGAAGTTGACTTCCAACTTACTTAACTTTCCTTTATTTAGTAAAGGATAACTGAGTGGAAATAACTACCAATTACCAATTGATCTTGAGAAAAATCCAACAAGGATAGAACTTCCAACTGATCTTCTCCCGGTCAAGGTTTTTATTTGAATTACATAAATTCTCTGATTTAATTTTCTGTTTATCAAACTCAAACATTTTGGAAAATCTCTGATTAATAAAATAGCACATCTGTCTGCAACTCGTTGGGAGACGACCTGGGACTCATACTCCCAGTATTTTATTTCTAAAATTTGTGACAACTCTTTTCTAAATTGACAAGTGGATTTTTTGCTGGTTAAGAGCTGTACTTGCAACGCTATTTTTCTTAATAATTCTTAATCTGCCAATTTCCACCACTGCCAATTTTTGGCGCTGTTGCCAGGGAGTTGCAATAGAGTGCTAATTTATTGATTGGAATTTATTTATTTACATTTTATTTTATTTTGCTACTATGAGCTGCATGTTTCTTTCATTGAATGACGCATTCACTACCTGATCCAAGCTTGCAAGTATTTAATCCTGAGATTGAAAGAACTATCTCACGTATAAGGCAAGCTCGGCGTCGGTTAGTCCTCTCCAAGAGCGAATCTGAAACATCACTTAAGGAAGAAACAAGCTCCCTTTTTACTAATTCGGTTGATTTACGTGCAGGTGACATGGCAGCACCTAGGAGAGTTACTATCCAGGAAGTTGGAGCCCCAGATTTTACACTACAACCGTATCAAGCGCATCACCCAACGGTGGCTGCAGATTTTGAACTAAAGACTGCACTACTCAACTTGATACCTAAGTTTCATGGCTTACCTGCTCAAGAGCCTGTCAAGCACCTTAGGGATTTTCAGGCAGCCTGTTCTACTGTTAGGCGTGATGGTGCAGATGAAACTTCTATTCTGTTAAAAGCCTTCCCATTCTCTCTTGAGGAAAAGGCGAGAGAGTGGTACTACACTCAACCTGGAGTGACTATTGCTAACTGTGATACACTTAGAAGAGAATTTCTGGAAAAATACTTTCCAGCTGAAGTTACTGATAGATTGAGGAAAGAAATTTCCATGATTGTTCAAGGCGAATCCGAGACTCTCTACGAATATTGGGAGTGCTTCAACAATCTTCTGGAAGCATGTCCCCACCACATGATTGACAAGTTGGTGTTGCTCGGCTACTTCACACAGGGCATGAAGCCTCAAGATAAGACCATATTGGAAGGTGCTAGCAATGGCTCTATGAAAAAGTACAAGACCACTGATGAAGCATGACAATTGATCAGTGACTTAGATGAATCCACTAGGAATAATAGGCAGAGGCAAGGCCACTCAAAAGCTGTTGCAGAGGTATCCTCTAGCAAAGAGACTATTGCTCTAACTCAGAGTATATGTGAAATGACCAACTTACTGAAGCAGATGCAGTTGAGTCAACAACAAGCTCAGCAAGCTCAGCCTTCTCCACCACAGCAAAGCCAATAGTGGTTCCACAAAGAGTATGCGGGATCTGTGCTGATTATAGTCATTATACTGAGGAATGTCTGCAGCTCCAACAGGAAGACAACACTGTGACAGCCACTCATAACTTCTATGACCGCCCCAATCAAGGATACAATCAAGGTGGCAGCTACAACCATGGATGGCAGGACAATTCCAACCAATGTTGGAGAGATAATTCTAGCCATGGTTGGAGGGACAATCATAACAGAGGAGGCAGAGATAACAATAGAAACCAGAGGTGGAATAACAATAACAACATCAGACAGCAGAATCAGAATCAGGCCTACAGAGCACCTCATCTAAGGCAGCCTCAAGCATCTCAGCAGACCCCTCAGATCACTTATCCCTCTTCATCTTCTAATGATGAGTTATTACAATCTATTGATCGGAGACAGTAGGCCATGGAAAACAACCTTACTTCTACTCTAAATGGTTTGAACTCTACCTTACAAGCTGTTGTCTTACAGATTGGATCACTAAATAGCTCAAACAACCAGACTTTGAGCTCCAGTGGAATCCCCTCTCAACCATTACCCAACCCCAAGGGTGGCATCAATGCTATTACCTTGAGGTCTGGAACCACACTACAAGGGAGGAATCCTAAGGAACCAAGCCCACTAGAACACGCCCCAGCTGAGGACATGGTTGAGGTAGAGGATGTTGAAGAAGAAGATGAAGCACAAGGCATGGCTGAAGCAGAAGCAGCCCAACCAAGGAATGCAGAACCCCAGCAAGCTGAAGCTGTAAGAGATGCCACTCCTATCCCATTTCCACACCTTGCTAAGAAATCCAGAAAGCAGATGGAACTTGATCCCAAAATGGTAGAAATCTTCAAAAAGGTTGAGGTAACCGTCCCCCTTTTTGATGTTATTCAGCAAGTACCTAAATACGCAAAGTTTCTAAAAGAATTGTGCATACATAAAGATAAAATTAATGAATTAGAAACTATTCCTTTAGGTAGTTCTATATCTGCTTTAATAGGAAATATACCTGAAAAATGTAGTGATCGAGGCCCATGTATGGTTAACTGTACCATTGGAGGTGTGATATTTTTTGACTGTATGTGTGATTTAGGAGCATATGTGAGTATTATGCCCTTGTCTATATATAATGCTTTAAGGCTCCCTCCCTTAAAAAGGTCGGCAGCTTGTTTTGTGTTAGCAGATAAAAGCATTATTACAGTAGTTGGAATTGCTGAAGATGTGTTAGTGAGCATTAAGGGGCTCACGTTTCCCATTGACTTCTATATCTTGGAGATGCCCCAAAATGACTCAGGAAAGCCTTCATCAATCCTGCTTGGAAGACCGTTTTTGAAGACTTCGAAGTTCAAGTTGGATACCTTTTCGGGAACCTATTCTTTTGAGGTAGATGGCAGAACAGTGAGCTTCAATCTGGATGAAGCTATGAAGCATCCCCCGGAAGATCACTCCATATTCCAATGCGACATTGATGAGCGGATAATTTATACGCTTTTTGGCATTGTTTTTAGTATGTTTTAGTTAGTTTTTATTGTATTTTTATTAGTTTTTAGTTAAAATTCACTTTTCTGGACTTTACTATGAGTTTGTGTGTTTTTCTATGATTTCAGGTATTTTCTGGCTGAAATTGAGGGACCTGAGCAAAAATCTGATTCAGAGGCTGAAAAGGACTGCAGATGCTGTTGGATTCTGACCTCCCTGCACTCAAAGTGGATTTTCTGGAGCTATAGAAGCCCAATTGGCACGCCCTCAATTGCGTTAGAAAGTACACATCCTGGGCTTTCCATCAATGTATAATAGTCTATACTTTTCCCTAGATTTGATGGCTCAAACAGGCGTTCCAAGTCAGCTCAAGAATTCTGGCGTTTAACGCCGGAACTGGCACAAGAATGGGAGTTAAACGCCCAAACTGGCACAAAAGCTGGCGTTTAACTCCAAGAAAAGTCTCTACATATGAAAGCTTCAATGCTCAACCCAAGCACACACCAAGTGGACCCGGAAGTGGATTTTTATGTCATTTACTCATCTTTGTAAACCCTAAGCTACTAGTTCTCTACAAATAGGACCTTTTGCTATTGTATTTTCATCTTTGGATCATTTTGTATCTTTGATCACTTTAGATCTTAGGATCATCTTTGGACTTCTAGTTCTTAGATCATTGGGAGGCTGGCCATTCGGCCATGCCTAGACCTTGTTCTTATGTATTTTCAATGGTGGAGTTTCTACACACCATAGATTAAGGTGTGGAGCTCTGCTGTACCTCGAGTATTAATGCAATTACTGTTGTTCTTCTATTCAATTCGGCTTATTCTTGTTCTAAGATATCACTTGTTCCTCAACTTGATGAATGTGATGATCCGTGACACTCATCATCATTCTCACCTATGAACGTGTGCCTGATAACCACCTCCGTTCTACCTTAGATTGAGTGGATATCTCTTGGATCCCTTAATCGGAATCTTCATGGTATAAGCTAGAATTGATGGCGGCATTCAAGAGAATCTGGAAGGTCTAAACCTTGTCTGTGGTATTCTGAGTAGGACTCAAGGATTGAATGACTGTGACGAGCTTCAAACTCCTGAAGGCTGGGCGTTAGTGATGGATTCTATTCCAACCTGATTGAGAACCGACAGATGATTAGTCGTGCTGTGACAGAGCGCGTTGAACATTTTCACTGAGAGGACGGGACTGTAGCCACTGACAACGGTGATGCCAAACATACAGCTTGCCATGGAAAGGAGTAAGAAGGATTGGATGAAGACAGTAGGAAAGCAGAGAGACGGAATGGACAAAGCATCTCCATACGCTTATCTGAAATTCTCACCAATGAATTACATAAGTATCTCTATCTTTATTTTATGTTTTATTCATAAATCATCCATAACCATTTGAATTCGCCTGACTGAGATTTACAAGATGACCATAGCTTGCTTCATACCAACAATCTCCGTGGGATCGACCCTTACTCGCGTAAGGTTTATTACTTGGACGACCCAGTGCACTTGCTGGTTAGTTGTGCGAAGTTGTGATAAAGAGTTGAGATTGCAATTGAGCATACCATGTTGATGGCGCCATTGATGATCACAATTTTGTGCACCAAGTTTTTGGCGCCGTTGTCGGGGATTGTTTGAGTTTGGACAACTGACGGTTCATCTTGTTGCTTAGCTTAGGTATTTCTCTTCAGAGTTCTTAAGAATGAATTCTAGTGTTTCAAGGTGATGTTCTTATCATCACCAAAGCTGATTGATTCTCATCAATTTAGCTCATGAATGTAATGTCCTGCTGAAGCTTGGCTAGCCATGTCTAATTCCTTTAAACTAAAGCTTTAGACTAACATTGCATGATTCTTGGAATTCTCATTAAGAATTTTGATATCCTTATTCAATTTTCGAAAAAAATCCAAAAAAATTACAAAATCAAAAAAACCAAAAATATTTTATGTTTCTTGTTGAGTCTAGTGTCTCATTTTAAGTTTAGTGTCAATTGCATGTTTCTGTTCTTCTTGCATTTTTCGAATTCATTCATGTGTCTTAATTGATCTTCAAGTTGTTCTTGATGATTTCCTTGTTATGATCTTTAAATTCTCTTGTCTTGAATATTTTGTTGTTTCTCATATGCATTCTCATTTTGTTAGTGTCAATAGTATACAAACTTCTAAGTTTGGTGTCTTGCATGCATTGTTTATTTGATCTTAGTTTCATTTTGATTATTCCTCATTATTAAAAATTCAAAAAAAAAATTTTTGTGTCTTTTCAAGTCAATAATACAGAGAATTGAAGATTCAGAACATACAGTAGAGGAATTACACAGAAAAAGCTGGGCGTTCAAAATGCCCAGTGAGGAAGGAAAACTGGCGTTTAAACGCCAGCCAGGGTACCTGGCTGGGCGTTTAACGCCCAAAATGATAGCATTTTGGGCGTTAAACGCCAGAGTGGATACCATTCTGGGCGTTTAACGCTAGGATGGCACAAGAGGGAAGATTATATTTTTAATCCAAATTTTTTCAAGTTTTCATAATTTTTCAAAATCACATCTTTTTCAAATCATATCTTTTCAATCAAATCTTTTTCAAAATCAATTTCTTTCCATTTTCAAAAATACTTGCTAACAATTAATGATTTGATTCAACATTTCAAGTATGTTGCCTTTTCTGTTGAGAAAGGTTTAATGTCTGAATCATATCTTTTAAATTTCTTGTTAGCCAAGTCATTAATTTTCAAAATCAAATCTTTTTAAATTGTTTTTCAAATCATATCTTCTCAATCATATCTTTTTAAAACTATAACTTTTCAATCATATCTCTTAATCACATCTTTTTCAAAATAGTTTTTAATCATATCTTTTTGATTTCTAATTTCAAAATCTTTTTCAAAAATCACTTTATTTCTCTCAACTTTAATTTTCGAAAATCATTCTTCAATTTTTCAAAATGTTTTTAAAAATATTTTTAATTTATTTTCGAAAATTTCTTCCCCTCTTTTCACATCCTTCTATTTATGGACTAACACTCCTCCTCAATGCACAATTCGAACTCTATCTCTCTTGATAAGTTCGAATTCTTCTGCCTCTTCCTTCTATTTTTCTTTTCCTCTGACACCTCAAGAAATCTCTATACTGTGACATAGAGGATTCCATATTTTCTTGTTCTCTTCTCTTTCATATGAGCAGGAGCAAAGACAAAAGCATTCTTGTTAAGGCTGACCCTGAACCTGAAAGGACCTTGAAGCGAAAGCTAAGAGAAGCTAAAGCACTACTCTCTGAAGAGGACCTAACAGAAATCTTCAAACAAGAAGAACCCATGGCAGCCGAAAACAACAACAATGCCAACAATGCAAGGAAGGTGCTGGGTGACTTTACTGCACCCATTCCTGACTTCTATGGGAGAAGCATCTCTATCCCTGCCATTGGAGTAAACAACTTTGAGCTTAAGCCTCAATTAGTTTCTCTAATGCAACAGAATTGTCTCGGTGGCCCCTAAGTATCTTGGCTCATTGTCTCGGTGGCCCCTAAGTATCTTGGCTCGTCGCCTCCTGTCCTGTGCCCCTGTGTGTCCGTCGTCGTCCTCCTTTTGTTGGTCCGATCATCCAGTCGTCCCTGTCGTCGTCGTCGGCGCCGTGCTTCTTCTCCGGTCTCCCTCTTCTCTGTCGGCGGTGCATCAACCATAAGGTATGTATTTTTATTTGTTTTAAGTTATTCAGCTTTTCAAATTTTCAATAAGTTAGTACTTTTGTTAGAATTAATTGATTAATAATGTTGATTATCTATGTTGATCATATTTGGTTGATTATAAGTGTATAACTTGTTGATTTCTGTTAGATTGTTCAGTTTTTTGTTTTACGTTGTTGGTATAATATATTGTTGATTATAGTGTAATATATTCTTGTTATATGTAATATATTGTTATTATATCTGGTTGCTATTGTATATTATTCTTAGTAGATTGTTATTATATATTATTCCTGTAGATTTGTCTTTTAGTCCTGGTTGATTAGGAATTTAGGATGGCTTCATCAAATACACCATCAGAAACACCAACTTTCCAAAAACAAGGTTCAACTCTTGATACAACAATTGGAACCCAAAAAAATAACAGTAAAGGAAAAACTGATCCTGCATGGGGCCACTGGGTTAACCAATTGAACCAATGATTCACCGGTTGAACCAGTAACCCAGTGACCCAGTAGCCTGACCGGTTTGATCACTGGTTCGGTTCTAACAACTATGCTCCAAAAAAGATCTCGTGAAGCGTCATGAATTTTCCTTGTCGATCTCGACTCCCGATAATAGGACCAGCCGAGACTAGAACCAGAAGGGGGATATGGAAAAACTCTAGATCAAGCAGACAGTGAAGGAATTCACCTTCGTCAATAGAAATCTCCCATTTTTCTTGAAAGGACAAGTTATAAAGCTGTTAAAGGAAAACAAAGATATGTTTACCTTCACACCCACCAGCATGCCAGCGATAGACTCGAATCTGATTTCACATCAATTGGCCATAGACCCAAAAGCCAGTCCAGTTACTCAGAAAAGGAGGAGAATGTTGGTGGACAGAGCAAGCGAAGTTAAAAAATAAGTTAGAAGCTTGCTCGCAGCTGGATTCATTCAGTAAATACCCTATACCACCAGGGCAAATGTCGTCATGGTAAAAAAGGCAAACGGTAAGTGTCGAATGTGCATGGACTACACGGACCTTAACAAAGAATGTCCAAAAGATGTCCTCTTGTTGCCAAATATCGACGGGTTAGTAGACACCGGTTTCGGACATTGGTACCTCAGCTTCATGGATGTGTATTTTGGGTATAATCAAATACACACGCGCAAGCCCGTCGAGGAGAAAATGACCTTCATCACCCTCAAAGAGACTTACTAGTTACTACTACACAATCATGCCATTCAGGATAAAATTACAGGGGCCACATACTAGAGATCGTCACAAAGATCTTCAAAGACCTCATAGGAACGAAGCTGGAGGTGTACATTGACGATATGCAAAAATGGATGACACTCTAATCAATGACCTCTTGGCCATATTCCGAACCCTCAGAAAACACCGAATGTGACTCGACCCATCTAAGTGCGCGTTTGAAATAGAGGCCGGGAAATTTATGGGCTTCGAGATCACGCAAATAGGAATGGAAGCAAATCTAAAGAAATGCCAGGTCATCCTCAAAATAACTAGCCCAACAAATCTCAAGGATGTCTGAAGGTTGACAGATCATTTAGCCGTGTTATCTTGCTTCCTCGGAGCGTCGGTGCAAAAGGCACTATGCCTCTTCAAACTCATGAAAAAGGGAATAAGCTTCCAATGGGACCAGAGTGTGAGGAATCTTTTCACCACTTCAAAAGGGCATTGGGAGAACCATATTTATCTTTTGAAGCCCAAAACGAGAGAAACACTATCTCTTTACCTTTCTATAACCAAAGAGGTACTAGCTGCAACGTTGGTCCAAGAAGACGAGCACAAAACATAACTGCTAGTATATTTCATAAGCAAAGTACTCCAAAATGTCGATAAACTCGCCTATGCCTTCCTCCTATCATATTGACGATTTCGACAAATACTGCCAAGGCCACCCCATCACAGTCTGAACAGACCAGAAGGTTAGGAAAATACTCTAGAAGCCAGATATGGCAGGGCGGATGCTCTCTTGGATGGTTGAGTTGACTTAATTCCAAAACCACTTTGAACCTAGGAATGCGATCAAAGCCAAAGGAATGGCAGACTTCATTATTGAAACGACTCCAAGAAGAAAAGTTCCCAAACTATGGAAACTCCATGTTGACGGCTTGTCGAATACGAGCTCCAATAGAACAGGAGTCATTCCTGATAACCAGAATGGAATATTGATCGAGCAGTGAAACTGATATGAGTTTTTAATATGCAATAATCAAGTGGAGTATGAAGCCCCCTTAGCCAGATTGACCCTAGCCAAAGAGGTAGGAGTAAAAACCATGGAAGTTTGCAACGACTCTCAAATAGTCATCTCCCAAGTCAAAGAAGATTTCTAAGCATGGGATTTCCTTTTACAGAAGTACCTATCAAAGGTAAAAGTAATGACTAGCGAGTTTGATGCAAATATCAGTAAAACACGTTCCCAGAAAGAGGAATGCAAGAGCCGACTTGCTCTCCAAGTTGGCAAGCACTAACCCGCACGCCGAAAACCGCTCTCTAATTCAGGAAGTCATACGAACACCATCCATCTCGCCGATGGGTCCAACTAGCCTGTCGTTGTCTAACCAACCGGCGTGGACTACTTCTATCACACGATATTTGGAAAACGGTAAACTACCCAATAACCGGGCAAAAGCAAAACACGTTAAGCCGAGCCCAATAAGGACCATCCGGGGTATGACAAAGAGCCAGAGAGGGACTTAGTTGATGAAGTAAGGAGCATAGTGCACCTATGAGTAGGGCTGGACTAACTCGACTCACAAAAATTAAGCTTGGCTCACGGCTTGACTCATTAACAACTGAGCCTATTTTGTAAGCTCAAGCTCGGCTCAACGAAAGCTCACGAGTTGGCTCGAGCTCACGAGTTGGCTCGAGCTCACGAGCTGGCTCAAATAATAGGAACATAATCGATAATTCGATATCGATAAATTATAACTTATATATATTAAAAAATATTAAAAAAATAAATATAATATATTGTCTATCTATCCATTATAAATTTTTTATTTATGTCCTACATCAAAATTATATATAAAAATGACTATAAAATTTTAAACAATTAAAAACATTAATATATATAATTATATATATATATATATTAAATTACTAATATGCATATCCTATATGCATTTAATCTATGCTTTTAATATTATATATATAATCAAGCCAACTCACGAGCTTATGAGCTGAGCTTATCCAAGCTCAAGCTCGGCTCATTTATTTATGAGCTCAAATCCAAGCTCAAGCTTGGCTCACCAGCTCACAAGTTCAGCTTATTGAGCTATTAATGAGCCGAGCTCGAGCTGGCTCATGACCTGGCTTGACTCACTGATGCGTGAGCATCTTTCCTATCTTTTTCTAGTGAATTTGCATTTAATTTGTTGAGTTTAATAAAGAATTAATTATCTTTTAGCCACTATGGATGCTACTTTGAGTCGTGTAGAATTCTGTTTATTTCAGGTAGAATTCAGCTGGATTTGATGGAGTTTCCGCAGAAAAAGAGAAGAAGGCGAATGATGCTGTCAACCCTGACCTCTCTGCATTCAAACCTGAATAACTCGAGCTATAGAGGTCCAATATAAGTGATTCCAGTGGCGTTGGAAAGCTAACTTCCAAAACTTTCCAACGATATATAATAGTTTATACTTCTCTTCCATAAAATCTGCTAAGGCTGCGCCCAACTTGAGATTTCTCAAGTTAGGCGCAAGAAACAACAACAACACGCAACATATGCTCTCCTTCAAGTAAGGCGCACTCCCATCTCAAGTAAGGCGCATTGCCTCCACTTCAGTTCAAGTTAGGCGCCTTGTGTGGTGAACAGCATGAAGTTAGGCGTGGATCCTAGTGAAGCCAAGTTGTCCCCACGTTACAAGGCACGGATTGTTAATTAATTCTGATTTAAATTTAAATTTTATTTTTAAAATAGGAAAAGATTTTATTTTAATTTTAGAAAATAGATTTTAAATTAATTAGGATGAGATATAAAAAGAAGAAACTTTTCTTCTAGGGATTATTCCATCCCGTCCCAAAAATTTACAGTTTACAGAATCCTAGTTTTCACTCTTTTTCATGAGCAACTAAACCTCCATTATTAAGGTTAGGAGCCCTATCTATTGTATGGATTGATTCTGTTCCTTGTTTTTTCTATTTTAATTTATGTACTGATTTATATTTCAAGAATTGTTTTCGTTCTTTATTTTATGAAATTGGGTGGAACGGAAGTATGACCCTCTTTCTAATTGAGTTCTTGTATAACTTGGAAAAGCTCTTTACTTGAACAGCTTGAAAACATATTTTTCTAAATTTCTAATTATCTGGATTTAACGGGATACGTGACATATAATCCTCTTATATTTGGGTAATTAGGATTTCTGTGGCATATAACTAGAATTGAACTTCACCCTCTAATTGGAATTAATTGACCAAGGAATTGGCGGTTGATGAATTTTAGAGGAGACTAAAAAGGTCTAAGGAATTAGGGTTTAGTCATATATAGTTTGCCAGGAATTAAATCTTGCATGATTAAAATAAATTAATGAGAAGAATCAATCCGGAAAAATAGATAACTCTAAAACCTTAACTGCTTTCTCCATATTTTATTCCCAACTTATTTATTGCATGTCTTCTGATATTCTGAGTTTCCTGTTTAATGCTTTTTGAACTCTCAAACACCAATTTCTGTTTGTCTAACTAAGTAAATAAATCAACCATTGTTGCTTAGTCCATCAATCCTCGTGGGATCGACCCTCATTCACCTGAGGTACTACTTGGTACGACTCGCTGCACTTGCCGGTTAGTTTGTGGTTGTAAATTCCGCACCACTCACTTCCAGCCCTACCAATGAGAACTAGCTTTGAAACAAAATATAAGCCTACGATACAATGGGGAAGTAGTAAAGCAGGAGTTTAAACAAAGAAATCTGGTCTTATAATGTAACGATATCAGCCCCTGCCCCGGGGAAGGCAAGCTAGCTCCCAACTAAGTAGGACCATACCAAGTCAAAGACGTGATCAGAAAAGGAGCATACAAATTAGAATGGCTTCACAGTACAGAGCTACCAAGGTCAGGGAACACGCAAACATATGATGCTACTATCCTTAAGCGAACCACTCGTACTTGGTAACTTGGTATTTTTCTTGTATTTTTAAGTCTAGCATTTTTTCTTAAAAGGAACTCTTTCCTATCCAAAATAGCGGGAGATTTTAACAAGGCCCTCACGTTGAAACCACGATCTATCATGGAATGGACAATTGCTTCCTTCCCGATGTTCTCCCCGCTACTCCCTTCAGCCGGCCTTTTCCGTTTCTTATCCGGCTCAGGAACGGGGATCTCCTCGACTTCGTCATCCCCCTTAGCCACCTTGAAAATAATGACTTCCTAAGAGACCATATACGAACTAGGATGGGAAGCCTCCTGAGGATTAAAAGGAGACGCCTTATCACTACCATCTCCCGAGTTGCGAAGGAAAGTCACCTTCAGCCAAGAAAGAGTAGTTTTCCCACCAGCCATCCCAATTGTAAAACACAAATGAAAACACGTAAGTTACAAGCTCGGAAATTTAACACTACAAAGAGAAACAATGCAGTAATAAAAGACCTATCGACATGGGATCTATCTGCCCCTTATCCCCCCATGACATCCCAAGGATTCAAAGGCCTATCTCCAAATATCGCCAACAAAACGTCAACTATGTCTTTGTTCTCGGGAGATAATCTTTCATAGGTTCTCAAGAGACGCTCCCCTTCTAATGTCAGCTAAAAAGGGTGATGACCCCGAGCAAGGCAAACTTTGAAATACTTCTCTTTAAAGCCGTGAAAGGAATATTCAAAAAACCCAAAAACTTGGTGGTTTGGCTAAGCACGGAATGGAACATAACCTTTTTTATACTTCCCCTCCTTAATCAGAATCTTACAGAGGAAGAAGTACAAGAAAACTTTAACTCGGATAGGAATCTCCAGGAACTCACATACCAACTCGAAAGTCCAGATTGTCGCCCAGCTATTCGAATGCAATTGGGATGGCGTCACTGAACATCTGTTGAAAGGGCCTGGACAAACTCTGAAAAAGGATATCGCACCCCCAATTTCGTGAACATGGGTTCATAAACCCACATCCAATTGGTAACTCGCCAGGGGGGTTCGGGTTAATATAACAAACCTGCTTATTCTCCTTGGAAAGCACCAATTCATACTACGCTCTGCCTCACTGCCCCCGCATTTTGTGTCATCGTCGCACAACTTTTGAAGATCATCCTCCGTCATCCAAAAAGCCGATACATCGGATATAACCTAATGATAGCAATTGAAAACACCTCTGCCGAAAAAATAGGTTCCCTGGCACCCTGGTCGGGCCTCTTTCTCGCCATACCTATAATAAAAAGGGCACCACTGTTACCCCACTCCTCAAAAACTCAAATCATATAGAAATCCTATAACTAACTCACTATACTCTAACTGCACTAAAGCAGTGGCACCCTCCACCTACCACTATCGCATGGAGGAAAAATCACCTACTACCATCACACAGAAAAAGAATCAAAGGACAAATTCGCCTGATACAATGGCCACAAACCATGGAAATAGCAACCTAAAGGAGTGACAGACCAAACAACCAAATCTAATAAAAAATAATACAGATTGCAGAAAACACTAAAACAACAAAGCAAAAAAAAGAAGGAAATAGAGACAGACCTGTTTGAAAGAACGAGGAAAAGTTTCGATCGAATGGAGCCGCTAATGCCACGAGCAGAAACGGTTAACAAAACTTGGAAGAACAGAAATGCAGTGCTGAGGAAGAGCAAAAGAGAAATGCAACACAGAGGAAGAGCAAAAGAAAAATGTAATGCAAAAGAAGATAAGAAAAATAGAAGAAAGGGCCCTAACATGGGGCAAAAAAAGAGAAATAAGAAACGAAGGAAAAAAATCGAAAAAGTGCGAAAGCCTCTCTCTCTTTATTGAGGGAAATTAATGGTGCCTTAAAAACTGCAAAACAATCATTTTATCGAGAAGCACAATAGACAAACACAAACCCACTCCCTCAATTGACCTCACAAGATTAAAGCAAGCTAAACCTTTAGCATTGAAACCCCTAATCAATGAGCCCTCATTATCTAAGGGCAACTGTTACAGACCTGACATCTCGGGTCCCCATGGGCCCTCTATAACCCGGTCCGTCCGAGGCAATTCTAGATCCCGACAAACTCACTAGGCTCTTAGATAGTGGGACCCCCTTATCTCAAGATAAGATAACTTATGCCATCTATAAAAGGAGAGCTCAATCACTCTCCTAAGTATGATCACCTTTCACTCTAAACACTTACCCCCTATTTCTCTAGATCTCTGACTTGGGCATCGGAGTACCTTTGCAGGTTCCACCTAGTCTTGCCATCTTGCTGGACCAACGAGTAACTGATCTACCTTCATCAAGAACAAGTAACTCTCTGAACCTTCAGGTATCATCCTGTACAAATGTTTGTTACAACGTTGCAATAACAACATTATAATGTTCATTTAATGGGTTTAATAGATTATACAAGTGATAATATTTTACTAATCTTTTTTTAAAAAGATACGGTCTCTCCTTATTGATACCAGTATCATTTCATTAATTGTATCCAATGCAAGCTTGAATTTTAAATTAGTTTGTAGAAGTCAAAAGTGATACCCAAAATTAATCCCATTAGAATTGCTCTAAAATCTCCATTATCACAAATTAAGGGGCATAAAATTAAAAGCACTGAATACATGGACAAAGTTTTCTTCATCAAATAGATAGATAGTCAGAACAGAAGAGAAATGTTAGAGAGCTAGCGTAATTTATTATTTTTTATCAATAATTAACTATCAATATTTAAAAATGTGGGCTAAAAATATGTTATTGAATTATTAGACTAAAAGAATTAAATTGATGACTAAAAATATTGACAAAAAACAATAAACTCTGCTAGCTCTTGAGCTTTTCTCATGCCAAAATGCTGCCAATAATTAGGTATATTCGAAATAACGCACTAAGACAGACGAACAATATATCAAGGTGGAGTAGTGGCAAGTTACTTTTTTCTTTTGGGTCACATTAATGTTGTTTGGTCCCGTTTTTAAAATATATTTTTTATTTTTTGAAATATTATTTTAAGAGCTTTTCAAGAAGTAAAAAAATATTTCTCTTTTTCTAAAAGTTGTTTTGTCATTTTCATTTATCAAAAAAATGTTTTCTGTTTTTGCTAAAAATACTGATCCTTTACTACTATTTTCACGCAATTCTCCATTTGTAACACCTGTTGCATATGTCTATGTGAGGTTTTTTATCACTATTATTCTATTGTTATTATTAAATTTGTATTTTACGTTGTGTGTGATATGATATCACATTTTTAATTCCATTTTTTTCATATCACTGATTTTGTCTTTATATAACTTGTTATATCTTTTGTGTTTCTTCATGTACAGCATTCATGTTTGTTTGGCTTTTGTTTTATGTTTTTGTGTAAAAAAAAATTGTATTTTTTTAGTTATTTATTTAAATTCTACAATTTTAAAATAAATAGTTTTGTGATTAAAAAATTAAATATAAAATAATTTATTTATAAATTACTTTTAATATAAATTTTTATATTTTAAGTTTTTTATTTAAAAAAATTAATTAAATTGTTTATCCAAACTGACCTAATTAATTTGAGTTAAAAATAAATTTAACTTTTAAGAATGAAAAAAAATTCATAAAACACTCTTATTATTTTCTCTCTGAGTTTAATTTAGACCCGTTTGACTAATAATAGATTTAGTTTGTAATAGTTCAAGTAGTAGACACTCTCTATTTTGTAAGGGATGATAAAAGAAAATAAATTTGTTAACTAAACATCAATTAAAAATGAACTATCGTAGAAAAAATAATAATAATAAGGGTTAAGTACGATTTTGATTTCTAAGATATAGGTCGAAATTTGTTTTCATTTTCAACCTTTTTTTATACAAAATCGTCTATAAGATTTAACTTGGTTTTAAAATCGTCCTTTTATTTAATTTTAAATTTTATCACCAAATTGCCCTTAACTAAAAATTATAAAATAAAAAAAGAAGAAAGAACGGATGAGAGAGAGAAGAAAATTGCGTGAGGGAGGAGGGAAGAAGAAGAGGAAAGAGAAGGTGGAGAAAAGGGAATTACGTGAGGGGGGAAGAGAAGAAAAAGAAGGGGAAAGGGAGGGCGGCGACGATGTCGGCAAAAGAGGATGGACGTCAACGCCAGTAGATCGGCGAGGAGGACGTCCGTCACGTTGTCGTTTTGTTCATCCTCCTCGCTAGCTCGCCAGTCTCCACTACTCCTCTTCGCTCGTCGCTGCTCCTTGTCATTCGCTGCTGCTTTGCGTTCTCGCTGCTACTCCTCTTCCTCGCTAACTCGCGACTGTTTCTCGCTACTCGTCGCATGTCGCTGCTGCTCCTCGTCGCTCGCCGCTAGGTTCTAATTCTGTTTTTGATTAAGTTTATTATTCTGCTTTTGTTTCTGATTTTGTTAATTAAGTTGATTATTATGCTTCTGTTTCTTTTGTTAATTGTATTGTTAGATTTGTGATTTGTTGATTTTGTTAATCGCATTGTTGTTGTTGACTTTGATTCCATTCTAATTGATTCCATTGTTCTTTTGTTTTTGTTTTGTTTCTGATTCTATTCCATTCTTCTACTTCTGATATTTGCTAGTTGAAATTCTATTTTAATTTTTTTATATTTGTTAGTTGAAATTTTGTTGAAAATAGTTAAAGAAGAAGAAAAAAAAGAAGAGATGCTGGTATGATGGAGAAGAAGAACTGGGTATTTTGGTGAAGAATGAGAATGATATTTTAATTTGAAGGACGATTTTAAAACTATATTAAACCTTAGAAATGATTTTGTATGCAAAAAAATTAAAGACAAAAAAAAAGATTTTGACCTATATCTTAAAGACCAAAATCATACTTATCCCTAATAATACATATATGAATATAAATAACTGTTAAACCTACACGTGAATAATTAATTAAATTGGATATGATAAAATTCAAATCCACCTCATTTTATAAAGAGATTAAATTCGTGATCCAATCATTTATATATTGGGTCATTATATTACGGTAATACTAAAAAAATAAAAAAATAGTCAGAAGTTGCCTTATATATTAATAAAGGCATGCATGCATATTTTGATATTTTCTTATTTTTTCTCTTTTTTATTAGTATATATGGTTGTACTTGAAAATAAAATTGAGATTAAGAAACAAAAATTAATAGACAAAAATTAAGAAATATAAATTAAAATATCAAAATTAAAATATTTTATATTTAGTGTAAAATATACAGAATAAATTATTTTTTTATATCATATTTAGTTTAAAATAAATATAGAAAATATGAAGAGATAGATTATAATTTAAAAAAAATAAATAAAAGTATTTTTTAAATATTATTAAAATTTTAAATTTTAACCTTAAAAATTTGACTTTTTCTATTTTTTTTTTCTTTTTGAAGGTACCGAAACAATTAAAATTTTATATTTTGAAGTTAGAAATTTTATCACGAAACACATACTATACTCAATACCAACAGTTGACGAATGAAAATTAAAGAAGAAACCACACACAAGCTAACTTGACTCTTTCCAAGCAAACAAATACAAGTCTTACCCGTAACATAACATAATAAAACGCATACACCGGTGCCTATAAAAGGATCTATACAGCTACAGCGTGGAATAATTAAACATTGCCGCGCTTTATTTTCAGAAGAGAAGACATGGCTCAAGACAATTCCTTGGAGATATTTATCATAGTAGCTGTTTCCATGTTTGGTGTCTTCATCATTCTAGCATTTATATCCACTCTCTTGTATCGTTGCCACAGCCACAGCGATGATGGCGGTGATGAAGAACGTGGTGGTGATAGTGGTGATGGTGGTGGTAAAGATGGTGGTGATGATGGTGGTAGTGGGGGTGGAGGTGATGATCAACATCATCATCATCATCACAACCATCATACACATGACCAAGGTGGTGGTCATCATCATCATCACTATCAACATCAACATGGTCACCATGTACATGTACATCACGGTCACCATGCACACCATCATCATGTTGCTGGTCATTTTGGACACCACGGTGGCGGCCATCATCATATGTAATGTGAATGATGCGAGGAATGCTGTTTTCATGTATAGAAGTTGTATAAAAAAAATTGTATCTGTTTTTTATATTAATATATATATTTCATCTTTTAAGTTGTATGGTGCAAATTAAATTTTGTTAGAACAAGAGACGAATCTAAAGAAAATGTTTTGTGTATTATTCGGTTTGAGAAAAAGTACAATGTACAAGGAGTATATATAGCTGTTAGAAGAATAAAAATATAGAATTCTACAATTAATATACAGATACGTTATATACGAATGATTATAATTGATCTAATTTGATTCTAATTATTCTCTTAACAAATTTAATTATTTTCTAATATCTAGGTTATATTTAAAACTATTATTTATATATTAAAATTAGTCACCAAATTAGTTATTATATATTTCAATATATATATATTTTATTTATTTTTAATATGTATTTTGTATTTTAATATATATTCTATATTAGTGATTAATATTAATGTACAATCTAATATGATTGTATTATATTATTGGTGAATATGTCAATTTAAAATTTATTATTTTTAAGGGATAAGTATTGTTTTGGTCCCGTTAGGTTGAGGGTCAGAATCGAAACCGTTCCCAACGTAATTTTGGATTTAAAATCATTCTTAACGTGTTTTTTTGTATTAAAAATCATCTTTTTAAATAAAATTTTAAATTTTATTCTTAAAATACTCCTATTTTAATAAAAAAATTATAAAATTAAAAAAAAATAAATGAACGCGTTTAGGGGGGAGGCGAAAGGAAACGCGAAGGGGAGAGGGGAGGGAGAGGGGAAAGGGAAAAGGAAGAGGGGGAAGGGGAAGGGGAAGGGGAGGAGTGGACGGCGCCGGCGAAGTTTGGAGTTGTCGTCGCCGTCGCCAGAAGAAAGAAGAAAGGAAAGGGGCTGCGACAGGGAAGAAGAGAAGAGGGAAAAGAGAGAGGGAGTGCCGGTGGAGGGGAGAACCGTTCATGCATGCTTCTGCCGCCGTGGAGTGCGTCGCCGAAAAAAAGAGTCCGACGCGAGGAATTTTTAAAATAAATAAAATTAATATATTATTAAGCTAAATACACCCTAAATTTTTAAGCTCTTCACTATTACCATTACATTATACCATATTTTTTATGAAATTTTTAAAATAAATAAAATTAATATATTATTTACTTATATATACAATTTTTATACCTTATTATACAGCTCGATCATCATGCAAATGAGATACGTATATACGTATATCTCATTTATATTACGAATAAGATAAATGAAAAAATTTTGTTATTTATCTCTTTTGTAAATGAAAAATAACATATACATCTTATTTATACTAGAAACAAAATATTCACACCCCTTTCTTGTTTTTACTTATCTTTCTTCTCTTTTTTCTTTTTTTCTGTTTATTTGTTTATTGTTTCTGTTTTTTTTTCTATTTTTTAGAAATTTAAATCTGAAATTCAGATCTAAATTTAAAATAACTTTTTTGAGATTGTTCTCTTTTTTTAGTAGTGTATTGATCTTTTTTATAGGTATTTTGGATATGATATTACAAATTTGGAATAAAGATTCAAAGAAAAAAAAATTTCATCCATAAAAATATTTTTAAATTCAAAAAACCTTTAAATTTATTCGGGAAAGAAGAGAAGATATTTTTCTATATTGCAACACTTTTTATATAAAATTAGAAATAAAAAAGACTGGTTTATTTTTGTTTGACTGTTTTTGTCTTATATGATTCTTTGTAATCGAACTCGATATTTTCTTTTAAACCATAGTTCAACATAAAATTTATCTATTTTCTTACCTAATTTCAAATCGAATATGTATTCTACAATTTGTAAATGCTATTTAGCTATTTTTATAAATGATAGTTTTTTTACCATAAAAAAATGTATACATATACTAATGATTGGCTATATATTGGTTTTTATTTGTTTGATATCATTTTAATGCTCTTGGCTCCTTCCTTGAGCATACCTCAGTAGTGAAATGGTCTGTCTCGCAAAAATGACATGGCATATTGATGGAATGTTGAGTTTCGAAATTGGTAGGAATTGGGCTATTTTGATCTACCAATAGAGATTTTTGGTACAAACTCATCCTTATTATTGTTGTTTCTGGGTGAAATATGGCCGCTCAGCTGCCTCAGCATACAATTTCATCACTTATATGTTAGGGTAAAATTTTCACATAAATATCGAACACTATCAGAACTTGATAATTTTTCTCAAGCCAAAAAACTCAGATATAAGAATCATCAGTTTCTCAAGATTGTTAGACCAAGTCTCTATCTTCGTCAATATGAGATTTTCAACCTAGCTAGAAAATTCTCGCAAACAGAGCATATTAGTGTAAGACCAACAAATTCAAATGGAATATCATCCTTACTAGCCATTTGTAAAAAGAGAAAAAGAATGATAGTGATTGATACTAGTTTATGGTTAATATATATAAATAGAATTTGAAATTTTATTACTTATAATCTCATTTATATAATAAACAAACGAAATAAAATTAGCCATATCTCATTTTTAAATGAGGTAAATAACAAATTCGTATGGAGTTGATGGACAAACGAGATGTATAATAAAGTTTAAAAACATAATTTTAGTTGTAATTTTATTTAGTAGTAAATATTAAATAATATATATTGTTTATATTCTATCCCAAAATAAAAGTTATGTATAATAAAAATGAAAGGCCTACGTAAAAGGGTAGTTTCTATTATATACTTGATCTTCTTAAAGAGGTCGGACATACGTTTATATACTTATCTAAGAAAGTATTCTCCGAATCTTTTCAATTATCTCTATCTTTGCTAAAAAATAGATTATAACAAACTCTCAAGATAAAGAAAACAGCTAAAAGATAGATTATAACAAACTCTCAAGATAAAGAAAACAGAGTTATCAGTAAATAAAGATGGAATTATTCGAAAAGTAATTATCTACTCTACTATAAATACACTGACACCTTTTAAAGTATTCACGTTTTAATCTACTAAAAACCTGTCTAAACCTCTTGCTAATTTAAGCATCGAAGTTTCTTGACTCGATCCGGACGCTGCCTTCTAAAAGAGTCTGAACCTCACATTCAAGTTTAAATCAACCTTTCAGTAACTTTCAGAATATATATATATATATATATATATATATTAAAAAATCCTATTTTGATGAATAAAGCTAGAAGGACGTAAAATAATAAAAAGAATGAAAATGGAAATTACAGCATAATCAGGATATGTCTATCCATGTCCAAATAACGAAATAATCCAACCAACAACCATCATCTTGAATTAGCTGAAAACCATAGATATACCCGTACACACAAACACAAAAAGCATTCATTCATTCATTCATTGATGATGGCTTGGTGCCGTATTCACTTCAATCTTAACCTCTCTTCCCCTTCCGATTCGGCGCTTATTCCTCACACATGTCACTCTCACACTCCCTCCTCCTCCTCCTCCTCCTCTTCCCTCTTCAGAACTACAACTAGAAAGGCAATTAGTTACTACTACTACCATCCCTATTCTCAATTCTCATGTCATTCACGTAATTCTTATTCTTATTTAATTTTATTTAAAAAGAGTGAAAGTAGCTGCCTTAAAAAAAGAACCTTAATTACTTTAATTTTAATTTTGTTCTTTTGTTGTTGTCATTGATTATCAGTATCTCAATTAACAATTATGCCCCACCGTTTTAATTTTAATATAAATTTAAATTTAAATTATTGTTATTTATATGCGCCCCTTTTTACTGATGTTTGTTGTTGGTTCCACTCAGATCTCTCTCTCCAATGTTCAGCGCCGTTCGTGTGTTGCTGTGAGCTCTCACATGACCATGGAGGAGAAGCCTGTCTCTGACAACCGAATGCTCGTTAGTCTTTCTCTTCTTCTCATTCCGGAATTCTTTTATTTATTGCTTTTTTTATTATTTTTTTTTTTTTTGGCGAGGGGGTGGTTGTGTTTTTATTCCTCTTACTAAGAGAAAAAATGGAATGAAAGGAGCCAAAAGTCTTTGATGGTTTGATTAATTGATTAATTTGTCTATTATGTGTTTTTGTGTGTGTGTGTGTGTGTGTTTTTTTTTTTTTAATTTGCCATTTTTGTCTTTGTCTTCTGGGTTTATGGGTTTATCTACCGAGAGGGGAAAAAAATTTCTCTTTTTTGTGATTTCTCTTTTTAAATGTGTGTTTTTGGATTGGAAAAGTATAGGGAGCCAATAGGAAGTATTAGAGATATGATCATTAGTGTTACATTGTCCTGTCAGGTTACGCTTTTGGGATGAGTGGGTTCATGACATGGTATTAGAGTTCTAGATCCGAAAGGTCAAGGATTCAATCCTTGATGAACTCTAAAATTAACTTAAGTTTTTAGGATGAGTGATTTGATGACATGAGATGTTTATTATCCCTGGTATTTGGATGGTTATTCTGGATAGTGTGGGTGATGTTCATTTTATTCATGGACCAAAGATTTAGCCCATTGTACACATTGTACACTTAAGCCATTGGCTCCCTAGCACTATCCTTTTGGATTAACTTGCTATGGTTTCAACAACTATCAAAAGACTTCATAATCAAAAGGAAAACAAATATTTCATTAAAACAAAAACTATTTCCAAACATGCACTAAATGGCTAACTAATATGCTTATTATTTTTCAATTCTTATTCCTCTTGTGGTTTTGGATTAAGGCTTTATTTGTTTTTGGTTTGTTATGCCCTGATAAACATGAAATAGAGGGAATGGAGCTAATTTTCCTTTTGATGAGTTTTGTCTCTGTTTTGTGATAGATTAATTGGTTGTTTTGATCTGTTTGGTTTTGAAGGTGTATGTGCCTCCACACCCTTTGATCAAGCATTGGGTTTCAGTTCTGAGAAATGAGCAAACTCCTTGTCCTATCTTCAGTGAGTGTCAGTTTTTAATTTACTTTAGCAACATCCTATAATGTGGACCTAACATTAACCTGATTTTGATCAGTGTACTGTAACGGTATAACCAATGTTGGAACAGCTGAACAGCCTCATCACTTTATTTTGCTAATAGCTACTTCCTTGGTTAATGGTTAATGGAAATGTAGCTTCCTGACAAACTCATGCCATACTCCTAGAAGATATTTAATGTGTTCACTAGGAACATTCACAACTATTGATCTTCTGGTTTTTATATAATCTAAACCCTTTATAAATGAAATTATGTGGTTGTAGATTTTCCTGGAGGATCATTAGATTTGCTCCAAGAGCATGACTTGATATAATATTATTTATATTCATATTTATT